>NC_068939.1:53142377-53442377 GCF_016801865.2 Culex pipiens pallens
TAAAGCTCAATTATTAAAATCATTTGGTCACAACCGATTAAAAAAAAAGCGAAAATCATATTTAGGGGAAAGTGGGGCAAGTGTAAAAAGCTAAGGAAATGCTCGTTATAACCCATTAAAAAGTTAAAAAATCTGTCGGATTTTATTATAATCATCTTATTCTAGGTCTTGACTAAGACTTTGTTAGAACAAGTTTTTAAAAAATCCTGTTTTTAATGTAAAAAATTGATTTGAAATTTTTTGATTTTCCGTACGTTCTAATCAACTAGTGGGGCAAGACCAACAACCCGTTGGGGCAAGAGAAACAATGCATGAAAAAACGTGTTAATTTGCTAACAATTGAACTTTTATCACTTAGATACATCAGATTAGAATGTATTTGAAAGGTTTCTTCCATTTTTAGATTAAATAATAATATTTTAATAAAAATTTTATCGTTTTTGCGAAAAAAAATATTACTTAGATGATAAATAGTAAATTTTCATAATATCACAATATTTTGCATGGACATTTTTTTTTAACAATTGTTAATCAGTTTTTAAGTACTTTTATTTATTTATTTCCCAATAAAATATGTTGTTGCAGCAATTCGTATTTTTTCCATACTAAAAATCCATATGGTACACTTGCCCCACTTAAACAAGATTTTTTAAAAGCTCTCTACAAAAATAACCAAAACATAAATCATACTTTATAATACGTTCAAGTCATTGGTAGGGACACAACTGATCTAGGAAAAATAGCATTTTGATAAAATGAGCCTTAAAACGAACCCTAAGCCTTATTTTGTACATTTCAAATATTATAAGAAAACAAAGGTTTTGAAAAAAACTTCATTAAATCTTATGCCCCTTGGCGTTTACGTCGTTTTGGCGGTTATGTGGTAGTAGAATCAGCTAATTGCATTGCTAGCAACAATTCCTCATACTGGAAATAATCAAAATTATGAAAATTACGGCCGTACGAGCGATTGTTCCTCTTGCCCCATATGGTCGTCTTGCCCCACCTTCCACTATTTCATGTTTTTGTCTCGTCTCCCTTCAAAACATTCCAAAATAATTATTGCCAAAATGTTCAATTTTGGATAAAAAATTTCGATATTCGATTGTTTACTATTTTCAATACATTTAAAAAAATCTTTTTTGTTTTCAAAATTTAATTTTTGGGTCCACAGATTGAAAAAGACGCAAAACTTAAGAGGGAGTCCAAGAGCAGAGCATTCCTCACGGCGTCCTTTTTAAACCGAAATACCCCATCGGAGATTTATGCGTGATAGTTGTGTTTTACTGGCCTTAATAAGAATTTGTATACATAAAAATATTCTATCGGTCAAATGCGTTTTTAAAAAATTTCTGGATTTCATTTTTTTTTTGTACGGATTTTAAACTGACCTGTCCATATAGGTGGATCGACCTTTACAAAATATGTGTTCTTTAAAAATTTACGCCTGAATAATTAAAATAAAGAAAAGCGTCTACCGGGGTGACATTGATAGGATTTAAATTTATTTTTGGAATATTTTCTAACTGATAAGGGTTTTCTTAAGACTTTTATTTGTAAAACATGTGCTAGGGTAGGCCAAACAAGGTCCATGCACTATTTTTGAAAAAAGTGTTTTCAATAGTTTTTAAAAAAATAGTTGCTTTGAAAATTCATATTTTGAATACCGGGGTGACTTTGATAGCCATAGTTTTGGTTGTTAAAATCAGGTTAAAGGTGTTCAAATTTTATTTTCGCGTCGAATGTACCATCGCTAAGGTTGCTGATATAGTTTCTAACAAAAAAAAAATGTTTATATTTAGTTAACTATGTTTATAAGCTTTTGAACAAAATACATATAAATTTTAGTTAAAATTGTTAAAAAAGTCAGAATTTTGCCAGAAATTTGTTAAAAATAATTTTGTTTATAAAGATATCGATTCATGTTGCATTTTAAACTAAGTTCGAAGCACGATCAAAAAATTTCACATTTTGTATAAAATTTGTTCTACTGAAAATGCCTTCAAATTTGGAAATTTTATTTAATTATGTTTCAAAAACACACGCGATCAAGAGCGCGCATAATTGGTCCAGTTCCTTAAAATTTATTCTATCATGGATAATTTCAATGATCACGTCTGAATTTTTCAGAACTCAACTTTACTTCCAGAATTGATAGAAATTCTCTTCTATTGGTTATAAAATTGTTCGTTTGGGTTGGAGAATGTTCAGTGAAAAAGTTTGATCTAAAAATTAAAAAAAATAAACAGATCCCACAAAGCCTGCAAACTGCAATAGCACAACACTCACCATAAAAACTATCCCCAGATTTGGTCCAACTAATCCCAACAATTTCGGGGTGGGAGTGCCCATTTGTAAAATGCCAATAAGATTTATGTGTCTCCCCCCTGAGCTGCTCGGCTGGGCCGAATCGTTCCGCCAGTGACCATCGAGCGGGCTCACATGGTGTACGCATCGGGCTCCGGAAGATGTCGACCAAGTTTTCTGTCTCGCAATAAACGTAAAGCATTTCTCCGTTCCGTTCCGGTAGGGGGATTCCGTCTCCAAACTGGTCGATGTGCAGCAATGAGACTACAAAAAAACGAGCAGGCTTCCTGAAATGCAGAAAAGATTTTTCCCAAAAAGTGCCCTCCCTATTAAAACTTGCAGACTTTTTGGGTTGGGAGGGGGAGGAGGAAGTGCGGGGTGGATTGTCGAAAAAGTGGGGGATTTATTTTAATCCATTAGTTTTAAGTGGTGATTTTGAGAAGCCATTCAAACGGAAAAAGAGATATGTGGGTTCGTCTTTTTATGGCCATTTCCCTTTTTTTAGTGGCTGGCGAGTGGTGACTAGTTTTGGGGTGAAATTCTGGTGGGTTTATGCTCAACTGATTTGGGAAAATCCCGGCTTTTAACTGGCTTGTTTTTGAGGCATTTAGAACCGGTTTGTGGGAATTACCTACCATGTTAGGGATCTGTAATTCATGTTTTATGTTTAATTATTTCACCTTATTTCATGTTGATAAATTGCAGTCAAACATTAATCAAAATCACACCATCCACTTTAACGACCCCCAGGTCTTTTGTGATCTCTATTTCAAGTTTCTGCTCGAACCTAAGAGTCCAATGGCTTGAATGGGGAGAGCACCAAAACCTCTTTCTACACCAAGGAACCTTCCTTAACATATAATGAATTTGAGCACTTTTAAACCTTCACAAATTTTGATTTTGATCTTTGAAATTTTGCTTAATTTTTACAGTAACATATCTGTAATGTTGTGTGAAGCATTTAGTGTCACTTTTGTTTTATTTTTATTTTTTTTTTATTTAAAAAAATGGAATTTAGCATTTCTTTCAAAACACGCGTAGTTCTTAGTGTTCCCTTAGTTTTTTTTTTAAATAACTTAGTAGTAAAACATATTGTCCACAAAACGATCGTTATCTTAAATGGATTCAAATTAACAAACTATCCATTGCAATTCAAATTATTATCATTTAGCAGATCTTGTTAACACTAACATGAAGCCAGTTGGACTGTTGAAGGGAGGAAAGATAAAAAATTAAAAAGATTATATTGCAAAAATAATAATGATAATAATAATAATTACAAACAGTTTTAATTCTGAAGTGTTATTAAATTGCAATTGTTATTGCATGAGCCTGGTTGCCAGTGTTGCGATCCTCACGCGCTCGTGAGCGCTCATTTTTCGCTCATTCGTGAGAAAGAGCGCTGCGCGAGCTAGCTCACGTTTGCCCACGCTCACGTTTGCTCCGATTTTTTCAGCTCGCGTGTGCCCCACGCCTGCGCTCGCGCTAATTTTTCGCTCACGGAGCGCTCACTTTGGAAGTATCGCGAATCGAATCGTTTCTCGTTTTTGAGAAAGTTTTTGTTTTTCAATCCTAGTTAGATTTTTTGCTTAAGGCGCAGCATGTCGGTGGAACATCACTTAGTAATAGCTTATTTTCATTAACTATGTTTTTGAATATTTAATTTGATTCGCAAAGGTCAAATAATATTGGAGACCTACAGTTAGAGTTGAAAATATAAATATTTTCAAATTAATCGGCCTTACCTTAATAATAGTTAAGGTAAGCAGAGACAGCTCCTGGGGGACTGAAAACCTTAGAAAATCTTTCAAAACAATGAATTAATTCAAGAAGATTTATGCTGTGGTATGTTCGATTCAATGTTTTGTGCTTGGTTGATTAAAATATAACATTAAACTGTTTATGTACCTAAACAGTTAGTTGACTGCCTTTCCAGCGTGCGACCATTAAAAAAAAGTCATTTCGTTTAATAAATCGTTCAGTGCTTGGAAATGGCTGATCATTTTTTATAAAGTTAATCTTTCTCTTTCTCATTCTAGAAAATAGGGTAAAATTGTTGAAACAGTTCTTTTTTTTTACAAAAAAGCCTCCAAATTGCTAGTGTTTGAAATAACCCATTTGAATGAAATAATATAAATTGTCATTGTTTTGTTTTACCACATAAAGGGTGGCTCCTTTTCTCCCAAGAAAATTATATTTAACACTTCCACTACGAAGCCTCTGAAAATATTCAATTACAGATTCAATAAATGATGTTTTGAATATGGACATTCTCTAAAATGTTCCGAATATGACGGATGATTATAACTTTTATAAAGCTTACTGCTGGGTTTTTTGAAAGGTCCAATGAAACAATTTTTTTTTGCTTTTTTATGTTTTTAAAACCGCCTTGAGCCAAAACTCCGGATTCTTAAAACTTAAAATAAACATAATTTGTCAATTAATTAATTTTTTTGTACATGTCAGTGCATCTCTTCACGTCAATGAATTTTTACACAAATCAACTTTGTAAAAAATCAACTTTGTAAAAACTTTAATCGTTTGGAGTAGTCTATATGTCTATTTAATATGTTCTTATTTAAAAAAAATCATTTAGCCGACTGATTACTGAAGTGTGTATATTTTACTTGGTTTCAGAAAAAGTCATTTTCTTTAAAACAAAAGATAAAATATCGGTTTACAGGATTTCAATCGATCAATTTTAACCGTATAACAAAGTTTTAACAAAAATGCCTATAAAACATATTTGAATTAATTCAGGTTATATTTGTTGAGGATAGCCCAATGCCACCGCTGTCAGAAATTCGGACACGGCTCAAGAAACTGCAATCTCCCACCCCGGTGCGTAAAGTGCGGTGAGACCCACTTCACCGAAAGGTGCAGTCTTCCGCGGAAAGACCAGCTGGGGGAAAACGCCCAGCAGCACAAAGCACGTGTCAAGTGCGCCAATTGTGGTGGAAACCACACGGAGAATTTCCGTGGCTGTGCCGCGCGGAAAAAGTACCTCGAGGAGACAAGAAGGAGAAAGCGCCAGCGTCCCGCCAACCACCGAAGACTTCGAGCTCGACCGCTGCAGCAGCTGTCGGAGGAGCGGTTCCATCGACCAACCCAGCGTTCCCTCCCGGTTGGGGAGGTTCGTACGCTAGAGTAACCGCTTCTGGGGACGGTTCTCCCCCGGGACAAGCTGATATTACCGGTGATGATCTCTTCACGCTTCCTGAGTTTTGCGCCCTTGCTGGAGAGATGCTCACGCGCTTTCGTGCCTGCCGAAACAAGGCAGAACAATTCCAAGCTCTCAGTGAGCTGATGATGAAGTACATCTACAACGGATAAGCTGCCTTGTGCAGCGAAATTTTTCGACGTCAATAGACAAAACGTACTGTGATTTAGTTTTAAGCTTTTCTATTTCTATCCTCTTCCTTAACAAATCTAGAAGGTTTTTTTTTTAATTTTTCCTTCTCTTGCCAAATTCATTGTTAGAATATCCAATTACATCAAATTGAATTATAGCTCAAATCATATTTGAAAGGAACCCCAAAACTTTATTAGGTTATACGAAATACGGAATTGTAAATTGCTTATTTACTAATAAAATAAATTAAATTGAATTGAATTTGTTGAGGATTTTTTAAAACGAAATGTTAATCATGTAAATTAGCAAATATGTCAAAGGTTGGTATGAGCACACAAAAAAACTTTATTGGAATATTTTTTTAGGGCATTAAAATATACCTTTTCAACTATAGTTTGTGACGATCATGGCCGTTCATCGTCACCCGCGAAGGACACGAACGACGAAACAAAGAAAAACGCAAAAAGTTACTTTTTCAAAACTTTTTTTTCGCAAAATCACGATGACTCGTGACGGCTATAAGCAAACTTCTTATGTATGTGGGTAATTCTCCGCCAACTCACACAGCAGTTGCCCCGACCCCTCTTTGATTTGCGTGAAACTTTGTCCTAAGGGGTTACTTTTGTCCCTGATCACGAATCCGAGGTCCGTTTTTTGATATCTCGTGACGGAGGGGCGGTACGACCCCTTCCATTTTTGAACATGCGAAAAAAGAGGTGTTTTTCAATAATTTGTAGCCTGAAACGGTGATGAGATAGAAATTTGGTGTCAAAGGGACTTTTATGTAAAATTAGACGCCCAATTTGATGGCGTACTCAGAATTCCGAAAAAACGTATTTTTCATCGAAAAAAACACTAAAAAAGTGTTAAAAATTCTCCCATTTTCCGTTACTTGACTGCAAAAAATTTTGGAACATGTCATTTTATGGGAAATTTAATGTACTTTTCGAATCTACATTGACCCAGAAGGGTCATTTTTCATTTAGAACAAAATTTTTCATTTAAAAATTTCGTGTTTTTTCTAACTTTGCAGGGTTATTTTTTAGAGTGTAACAATGTTCTACAAAGTTGTAGAGCAGACAATTACAAAAAAAATGATATATAGACATAAGGGGTTTGCTTATAAACATCACGAGTTATCGCGATTTTACGAAAAAAAGTTTTGAAAAAGTTACTTTTTGCGTTTCTCTTTGTTTCGTCGTCCGTGTTTGTCGCGGGTGACCATGAACGGCCATGATCGATGACGACCAACTTTTTCAAAACTTTTTTTCGTAAAATCGCGATAACTCGTGATGTTTATAAGCAAACCCCTTATGTCTATATATCAAATTTTTGTAATTGTCTGCTCTACAACTTTGTAAAACATTGTTACACTCTAAAAAATAATCCTGCAAAGTTAGAAAAAACACGAAATTTTAAAATGAAATTTTTTTTTCTAAATGAAAAAATGACCCTTCTGGGTCAATGTAGATTCGAAAAGAACATTAAATTTCCCATAAAATGACATGTTCCAAAATTTTTTGCAGTCAAGTAACGGAAAATGGGAGAATTTTAAAACTTTTTTAGTGTTTTTTTCGATGAAAAATACGTTTTTTCGGAATTCTGAGTACGCCATCAAATTGGGCGTCTAATTTTACATAAAAGTCCCTTTGACACCAAATTTCTATCTCATCACCGTTTCAGGCTACAAATTATTGAAAAACACCTCTTTTTTCGCATGTTCAAAAATGGAAGGGGTCGAGCGAGTTGTGGCGCTATAACCACGGCAAATAGTGTCCAGGGCATTTGTGGAAATACAATGTCCCATCCCCGAGGGTCCCGGAGCACCAAAACTTCTTAGCATGGTGCTCCCAACGATTTATTGCCTAAACAAACAGGAACGTGAGCGGGGGATCCCCACGTTTCTTCCTCCCCTGTAGATTCAGAAATGTATTGTTGTCTGAACATTCGTGCTCAAACTCAATCCACTTCAACGAATCATCTTTGCGGTAAACTTTACGCAGTTGGCCTGGCCGCTTTAACGTTTGTGATGTTTCAAAGCAATATATTGCATTGGGGCACTGCAATTGTTAATAATGACAAGAGGATGCTAGGCGTTAATCAACCTAAGGCATTTTCCAGGATGCCCTCGAAAGACTGGCTGCGCTAGGGTTAGATTAGATTAGATTAGATTAGATGTTCAAAAATGGAAGGGGTCGTACCGCCCCTCCGTCACGAGATATCAAAAAACGGACCTCGGATTCGTGATCAGGGACAAAAGTTACCCCTTAGGACAAAGTTTCACGCAAATCGAAGAGGGGTCGGGGCAACTTTTCCCGATTTCGTGTGAGTTGGTAGAGAATTACCCATGTATATTATTATTTTTTGTTATTGTCTGCTCAACTACTGTAGAATATTGTCACTGACGAACTGACGTGCCACGAGTGAACCACTTTTGACCGCGATTGTCTTCTTCTTGATTGGCGTTGTTGCTTCTAGCGAACAATCTGTCAACCGAATTTTCTCTCTTCTTCACTAGCTCTCTTTTCTCGCTTCACGCCAATGTTTACATGCAATGTATTGTTTAAGTCATCCTAAACAGACACACGCATTCAGCGAAACGAACAGCGCGCTCCAAAATCGTTCTGTGCGGAGATCTTTTTGAATCGACGCATAATACAAATTGAAGCATATTTGCAATATCGAAAACACGTGGGAGGGAGAGGATTAGTTCAGCGAACCTGAATGTAGATGGAGTTGGTGTTCGCTGGAGAATTGGCGGTCATAATTTTCTCAAAAATATGTATGGGGTGGCACGTCAGTTCGTCAGTGATATTGTTACACTCTAAAAAATAAACCTGCAAAGTACATTAAATTTCCCTTAAAATTACATGTTCCAAATTATTTACAGTTAAGTAACGAATAGTGACAGAATTATTGAAACATTTTAAGTGTTTTTTTTTTTTTCGATGAAAAATACTTTTTTATTCGGAATTTTGAGTACGCCATTAAATCGGGCGTCCAATTTTACATAAAATTCCCTTTGACACCAAATTTCTATCTCATCACCGTTTCAGGCTGCACATTATTGAAAACGTGTCTTTTTCGCATGTTCAATAATTTAAGGGGTCGTACTGCCCCTCCGTCACGAGATGTCAAAAACGGACCTAGGATTCTCTATCAGGGATAAAAGTTACCCCTTAGGACAAAGTTTTACGCCAATCGAAAGGATTCGGAGCAACTGCTGTGTGAGTTGGTGGAGTATGACAAAGATATCAAAACCCATAATAAAGTTAAGTTTATATAGAAAAAGAAAAAGTGAAAAAAAAATCTCAAAATTAATCAGTCTAGTCAGCAATCATCTTCAAACTTAAATTTTAGAAAAAAATTGCCACGGCCGCTTCGTTCTGGTCAAACCAGAACCAGCTTGCATCTCCATCCTCTATTAGATAAATAATTCTGTAACCATACCTTGGCAATATCGATTGCTCGCCAATTCTCAACCAATTCGATAGCAGATTACTTCACCATATCCCTCTCCGCCTCAAACGCCACACCAAGCAAATCGTTCAAGTGTCCACCGACCCTCGTTCTACATCCTATCTTGATGGCACAACACAAAACAACAAGAAGAAAAAACCTTCACATTCCGGTGATTCTGCGTTTCCGGAAGCAGTCGACTTTGACTCGTCCAAAGTCAGCGGTCCAAATCGAACGACCACCAGGAAGGACCGTTCCACTTCAGTTACGTCGCTGCACAGCTGAACCGACTGCCACGGCAAAGAAAATGCCCTACTCCTGAACACATGAAACATGGCACAAATGCCCATCAAATGTCCACCCACTGCCAGTGTTGCTACCGCTTCTGCTTGTTAGAGTGAGCTTCTTTCCCCCTTCCTCCCTCAAGCTGTGCAATGGTATTATTCAAGGGGTTTCCAGCACCGTGTCAGACTGGTCACTAATCCGGAATTACTTGGAATTTGAACAAGTAATTCTGTAATTCCGGATTTACTGAGTAATTCCAGAGTAATCCTGGTAATTCCTAATAATCCCAGTAATCCTGGTAATTCTATGATTCTTGTTTTTAAAAACATACTTCAGAAAAAAATAAAATAATAAAAAATAACTGTTAAAAAGACAATTTCGATAAACCTTTTAAATATGATTCTATTTATTGCCTATTCATTTTCATGTAAGAAACCAAAGTTATAGCAAGTACGGGATAATTCGGATTTTGAGTAAGTAATTCAGTAATTCCAGAATCACTCCGCAATTCTGCAGTAATTCCTGTAATTCTAGAATTACCTAGTAATTCCGTAGTAATTCGAGTAATTCTATATAGAGGGTGACGATTCTCGAGATTTTCAATTTCCCGGGAATCGAGAGTTGAACTTGGCAATTTCCCGGGAATTCCCGGGACCCGGGAGTTTTTTTTACTACGCCAACAGTGTCAGAAATTTAAAATGAAAAGTAATAAATGTGTTTCTTTTAAATGAATTCAGTTACTGTTAATTCATACTAATTCTATGAAACGTTAATTTGAACAGCCTCATTGTTTTGAGGAACTCGAGGAACTAAATAAAACTTTTGATTATTATTTTTTCTGAATCTGCAAAAACTAAATCGTTTCTTGAGTTTTTTAAGACTCAAAATTGTAGTTTAAAATATTTACGAATCTTAATTCGCACTGAGTGATTTTTCAAAAGGTTCACAAACTTGTTATTAAAATTTTGTAAAAAAATAACTAATATACCTTATATATAATTTACCACTATCGGGAATTTTGCGTTATGATAAACAACGACTCAAAACAACAAATTATATTGGGGTAATTCTCCGCCAACTCACACAGCAGTTGCCCCGACCCCTCTTCGATTTGCGTGAAACTTTGTCCTAAGGGGTAACTTTTGTCCCTGATCACGAATCCGAGGTCCGTTTTTTGATATCTCGTGACGGAGGGGCGGTACGACCCCTTCCATTTTTGAACATGTGAAAAAAGTGGTGTTTTTCAATAATTTGCAGCCTGAAACGGTGATGAGATAGACATTTGGTGTCAAAGGGACTTTTATGTAAAATTAGACGCCCGATTTGATGGCGTACTCAGAATTCCGAAAAAACGTATTTTTCATCAAAAAAAAACACTAAAAAAGTTTTAAAAATTCTCCCATTTTCCGTTACTCGACTGTAAAATTTTTTGGAACATGTCATTTTATGGGAAATTTAATGTACTTTTCGAATCTACATTGACATTTTTTCATTTAGAACAAAATTTTTCATTTTAAAATTTCGTGTTTTTTCTAACTTTGCAGGGTTATTTTTAAGAGTGTAACAATGTTCTACAATGTTGTAGAGCAGACAATTACAAAAAATTTGATATACAAACATAAGGGGTTTGCTTATAAACATCACGAGTTATCGCGATTTTACGAAAAAAAGTTTTGAAAAAGTTGGTCGTCATCGATCATGGCCGTTCATGGTCACCCGCGACAGACACGGACGACGAAACAAAAAGAAACGCAAAAAGTAACTTTTTCAAAACTTTTTTTTCGTAAAATCGCGATAACTCGTGATGTTTTTAAGCAAACTCCTTATAAATATACATCAAAATTTTTGTAATTGTCTGCTCTACAACTTTGTAGAACATTGTTACACTCTAAAAAATAACCCTGCAAAGTTAGAAAAAACACGAAATTTTAAAATGAAAAATTTTGTTCTAAATGAAAAAATGACCCTTCTGGGTCAATGTAGATTCGAAAAGTACATTAAATTTCCCATAAAATGACATGTTCCAAAAATTTTTACAGTCGAGTAACGGAAAATGGGAGAATTTTTAAAACTTTTTTAGTGTTTTTTTCGATGAAAAATACGTTTTTTCGGAATTCTGAGTACGCCATCAAATCGGGTGTCTAATTTTTCATAAAAGTCCCTTTGACACCAAATTTCTATCTCATCACCGTTTCAGGCTGCAAATTATTGAAAAACACCTCTTTTTTCGCATGTTCAAAAATGGAAGGGGTCGTACCGCGCCTCCGTCACGAAATATCAAAAAACGGACCTTGGATTCGTGATCAGGGACAAAAGTTACCCCTTAGGACAAAGTTTCACGCAAATCGAAGAGGGGTCGGGGCAACTTTTCCCGATTTCGTGTGAGTTGGTAGAGAATTACCCATTGTTTTTAAAAATTTTTAGTTCAACATTAAATATTCATTGAAAAAAACATTTACAGTTATCAGGAAAACCCAAATGTTCACATAAAACCAGATTGGATTGCTATGCTCAAGAGAAGATATGGAAATTGAACTTAACTTGATAAAGCTTTTCCCTTTTACAAATAATTAGAAAAAATAATATTTGAAAATAAAACATTTGATTTCATACCTGGGGTGTAACTGCTAAATAATTTTTAAGGTAAATTTTTGGGTCCACCTTTTTTTGGCTTCTCTAAATTATAGTTATTGGAATTTTTGACAAGTTAAAATTTACACTTTCTGAATAAGAAGATTAGAGAAACATTGGTTTATTCGAACTTGAACATCAAACTTTGGACATTCAATGTTCTAAACAATTATGAATTTTTTAAATGTTTTTTTTTCTGATTAGTTCACATAATTTTGCTTCGATATTTTTAAGTTTAAATTTCCCGGGAGTCTCGACCGAATTTCCCGGGAATCGAGAGGTCCAAAAATGGTCAATTTCCCGGGAATTTTTTCCCGGGAATTCCCGCTCGTCACCCTCTAATTCTATAGTTACTCAGTAATTCGTGCATTTCCCATCAATTCAAGTAACAACTAGTAATTCTTTAAAGATATATCGGCAGAATGCATTTTGCTTTTACTTGATGCCTTTTATGGTTGTAAGAAGTACAGAGCGGATTCGGAATGTCCGCAAATTTGGATGCTCTCTAATTCAAATGTAGGGGAAAGTGGGGCAAGTGTAATAAGCTAAGGAAATGCTCGTTATAACCCATCAAAACGTTAAAAAATCTGTCGGATTTTTTTATAATCATCTTATTCCAGGTCTTGACTAAGACTTTGATAGAACAAGTTTTAAAAAAAATCCTGTTTTTTAATGTAAAAAATTGATTTTATTTTTTTTTATTTTCCGTACGTTCTACTCAACTAGTGGGGCAAGACGAACAACCCGTTGGGGCAAGAGGAACAATGCATGAAACAACATGTTAATTTGCTAACAATTGAACTGTTATCACTTAGATACATCAGATTAGAATGTATTTGAAAGGTTTCTTTCATTTTTAGTTTAAATATAATATTTTACTAAAAATTTGATCGTTTTAACGAAAAAGATTATTACTTAGATGAAAAAAAGGAAATTTTCATAATATTCCTATATTTTACAGGGACATTTTTTTTTAACAATCTTTAATCAGTTTTTAAGTACTTTTATGTATTTATTTTTCAATAAAATATGTTGTTGCAGCAATTCGTATTTTTTTCCATACTAAAAATTCATATGGTACACTTGCCCCACCTGAACAAGATTTTTTAAAAGCTCTCAACAAAAATAACCAAAAGTTAAATCATACTTTATAAAAGGTGCAAGTCATTGGTAGGGACACTACTGATCTAGGAAAAATAGCATTTTGATAAAATGAGCCTTAAAACGAACCCTAAGCCTTATTTTGTACTATCCAAATATTATAAGAAAACAATGGTTTTGAGAAAAACTTCACTAAATCTTATGCCCCGTGGCATTTACGTCATTTTGGCGGTTATGTGGCAGTAGAATCAGCTAATTGCATTGCTAGCAACAATTCCTCATACTGGAAATAATCCAAATTGTAAAAATTACGGCCGTACGAGCGATTGTTCTTTTTGCCCCATATGGTCGTCTTGCCCCACCTTCCCCTATTCGGAATCAGTTGTCAAACTGATGTTGATATTTACCCCATTATCCGATAGTTTACAAGTAGGGCATCCAATTTTCCCGGGTTTCGAGTTTCCCGGAAAACGGAAAAAAAATATTTATTCCCGGGAAATTTTTGAAAACGTCATAAAATCTATGTTTTCTTTATATTTGTTAAGTTTTTAAAATCATACTATTACTTCAATACTACTAAGTACTAATATCAAACAAGGATAGCACTTTTAGATAGCTTTAAAGATTTTTTTGTGTTCTTTGTTGTGCTTTTGAATTTTAAATGCACTCAAACGCCAAAATCAGTTGTCAAACTGATGTTGATATTTATCCAATTGTTCGATGATGTCCAAGGAGGACGTCCAATTTTCCCAGGTTTTAAGTTTCCTGGAAAACAAAAAAAATATTTATTTATTTCCGGGATTTTTTTTTGAAAAAGTCATAAAATCTATTTATTCTTTATATTTGTTATGTTTTTTAAGCTTTAAATTTATCGAGAAATTAAAAATGAGAGTGTGTGCGTGCAACATGGAGTTAAACTTTTCAAAGTGCCATGGTAATCTTCACAGCAACTTCACAGAAAGTTTAACTCCATGTTGCACACACTCTCACTTTTAATTTCTCGATAGAATTAGCTCAATACTTTTAATATCAATCTAAACAAGGATATTAGTTTTCAGATAGCTTAAACAAATTTTTGCTGTTCTCTGTTGTGCTTTAAATTTTATATGCACCACAATCCTTAAAAAAAACCACACCGCACTTCTAATTCAAATAAAATAAGTATCTTATAAATATTTATTTTTTATTTATTTCTATATGACATGACTAAAACAGCTTAAAATTGGTTTAAGATGTCTTAAAAAACAAAAATGACAACAAATAAAATGGTACCAATTTATGTAAAATTTAAAAAAGTTTAAACCTATTAATTGTAATACTAATGTTATATCCAGGCCAAATTAAGATTTTTGTTTAACTGGGAATTCTCCGTACAATATGTAAAAATCCCGGGAATTTTGTGCCGGGAATTCCCGGGATGGACGCATTATTGCAAGGAACATGGTTTTGTTTGACAGCTGTCATTCGATCCAATTTCAAAGACTTTTCTCAATAGGCTGGAAGCTAGGCAGTAATTCCAAGTTATTTTTTTATAATTTTGAGCAATTCTGCATGGTTTCTGGAAATTCCAAGTAATTCTGGGAAATCAAAGTAATTCATGACATATTGCCAGTAATCCTGGTAATTCCATTAAGACTGGTCAGTAATCCTTGATGCTGGAAACCCCTTGGTATTATTTCCGAAACGAGAATCGGAATATAAATTTCTTTCATCGTCATAACTCTATTAACCCAACCTTCCCTCCCGCGGTCCAGACTCGGCCAAATGGCCATCATTTTACTACCTAACCCCCTCAACATTAAAGAAGGGAAAAATACAGAACAACTAAAAAGGGAAAAAACAAAAGAAAACACATTCCGGCAGACCAAAATGGCCCCAACAGCTATGTGTGATGGCCAGCGAAAGATATATGACCTGACCGAGGTCAGTCCTGGTGGCCAGTAGTAGTTGGTACCTGGGCGGATCATCTTTGCCATCGGCAACGGCCATAAATTATGTATCAATAACATATTTTATCTGACTAGGATACTAGCTCTTTCCCAAAATGAACTGGATAAACAGGAGGGAATATTGGATCATCACATCATGGCATAAATGGATGATTTGTGTTCAAGAAAGTTGGATCATGGTAAACTAAGCCTTAGAGTTTATTATTTGTTTCTGTGAAACTGGGCAAAATTTGTCTACAATAGGCATTAAAAGTTAGTTTACAAATCATTACAAAATTTTCGAAATGAACCCATGAATTTGAAAACAAGTATTATCCTGATTTGCTCCCGTTTCTTTTTTTTTCAAATCTCTTTATTTTTTTATTGCTCTTCGAAAAATGTATAATAATAATATTTAAATAGATACACAGCAATAAAAAATAAATAAAAAAAAACATATACATTTAAGTTTTCGGGACAGATTGGGACAATTAAATGTCATCTTTCGATTTTTGTGGTTAAATCTAGAAGTTCAAACACGTTAAAAAAGTGGAATTTTAGAACAGGTTTTTTAGCACTGATCAGTTCCCCCTTTGAAATTTTTTATTATCAGTTTTTTTTACTTAACTGAAACTTTCTGGGGCTCTTTGCTATGGCCACAGAAACCAATTTGCATCATGCCATACAAATTTCACAGCTCTGCCAATTGGCTGTCAATACATTAAAAGGTAACTAATTATTTGAAAATCTTCCCCTTGAAAACATTTTTTTTTTGAAAATTTGATGAAATCGCAAACGTTGTGTGAAAGGACACATCTAGAAAAAATGGTTCACACTTACATTAAATTTCTATTGTTACACTTTTTTACACAAAAAAAAATCGTTTTGCGCTAGACACAAATAGAATATCATCTTAAAATGCTTTAGAGGATCAAAAAAGACAACATTTGAATTAGAACAAAAATTAAAAAAAAAGTTTGGCAAATGTTTGGAGTTGCCAATTTTTTAAATTCACTAATTTTGGTCGTGACGTTAATAAGCAAATCCCAGATTATGCATCATATTACAATCAGGACTTTAATATTACGATTTTATACTGGCTCTTGATCTAGTTTTCAATATCAAAAAAAGGAATTGGTTTTTGCATTTTCCGCCCTTTTCTAATTTCAATATAACAAATTTTAACATAAAGATCAGAAATTGCACATAAGATTCATTGTTTGATCATCAAATTATTAACATAAATGATATAAAAATCTTTTTAATTTTAAATCAAATATTTTAATATTTGGGTACCAAAATTTTCGTAATTGAAAAACGCAACTTTTGGTACCCAGACATGTATAGGTCATCACTGAAATTTTAAAGTTATCGCAGTTTTAGTGAAAAAAGTTGATTTTTTGCCGATTTCGTCATTTTCCGGTGTTTGCGCGCGGCGCGTCGAAAAACACGGATTTTATTTTCAAAAAATCATATCTCGGAATCCTGAGCGAGTTGCGGCGCTTTAACCACGGCAAATAGTGTCCTGGGCATTTGTGGAAATACAATGTCCCATCCTCGAGGGTCCTTGAGCACTAAAACTTCTTAGCATGGTGCTTCCAACGATTCATTACTCTAAATAAACAGGAACGTGAGCGGGGGATCCCCACGTTTCTTCCTCCCCTGTAGATTCAGAACTGTATTGTTGTTTGAACATTCGTGTTCATACTCAATCCAATTCAGCGAATCATCTTTGCGGTTAACTTTACGCAGTTGGCCTGGCCGCTTTAACGTTTGTGATGTTTCAAAGCAATTTATTGCATTGGGGCACTGCAATTGTTAATATTGACAAGAGGATGCTAGGCGTTAATCAACGTAAGGCATTTTCCAGAATGCCCTCAAAAGACTGGCTGCGATAGGGTTAGATTAGTTTAGATTGGATGAGCAATTCTCTACGAAATCGCTCTTTTTTCTTCAATTTTAATTTTTGAATTTTTTAATCCGACTGAAACTTTTTTGGTGCCTTCGGTATGCCCAAAGAAGCCATTTTGCATCATTAGTTTGTCCATATAATTTTCCATACAAATTTGGCTGCTGTCCATACAAAAATGATGTATGAAAATTCAAAAATCTGTATCTTTTGAAGGAATTTTTTGATCGATTTGGTGTCTTCGGCAAAGTTGTGGTATGGATACGGACTAAACTGGAAAAAAATAATACACGGTAAAAAAAATTTGGTGATTTTTTTATTTAACTTTTTATCACTAAAACTTGATTTGCAAAAAAACACTATTTTTAATTTTTTTTATTTTTTGATATGTTTTAGAGGACATAAAATGCCAACTTTTCCGAAATTTCCAGGTTGTGCAAATAATCTTTGACCGAGTTATGAATTTTTTAATCATTACTATTTTTTTCAAAAAATCGAAATTTTGGTCGCAAAAAATTTCCAACTTCATTTTTCGATGTAAAATTGAATTTGCAATCAAAAAGTAATTTGGTGAAATTTTGATAAAGTGCACCGTTTTCAAGCTATAGCCATTTTAAAGTAACTTTTTTCAAAATAGTCGCAGTTTTTCATTTTTTTAAATTAGTGCACAAGTTTGCCCACTTTTGAAAAAAACATTTTTGAAAAGCTGAGAAAATTCTCTATATTTTGCTTCTTTGGACTTTGTTGATACGACCTTTAGTTGCTGAGATATTGCAATGCAAAGGTTTAAAAACAGGAAAATTGATGTTTTCTAAGTCCCACCCAAACAGCCCACCATTTTTCAATGTCGATATCTCAGCAACTAATGGTCCGATTTTCAATGTTAAAATATGAAACATTTGTGAAATTTTCCGATCTTTTCGAAAAAAATATTTTCAAAATTTTCAAATCAAGACTTACATTTCAAAAAGGCCAAACATTCAATATTACGCCCTTTTAAAATGTTAGTCTTGATTTGAAAATTTTGAAAATATTGTTTTCGTAAAGATAGGAAAATTTCACAAATGTTTCATATTTTAACATTGAAAATCGGACCATTAGTTGCTGAGATATCGACATTGAAAAATGGTGGGCTGTTTGGGTGAGACTTAGAAAACATCAATTTTCCTGTTTTTAAACCTTTGCATTGCAATATCTCAGCAACTAAAGGTCGTATCAACAAAGTCCGAAGAAGCAAAATATAGAGAATTTTCTCAGCTTTTCAAAAATATTTTTTTCAAAAGTGAGCAAACTTGTGCACTAATTTTTAAAAATGAAAAACTGTGACTATTTTGAAAAAAGTTACATAAACATGGCTATGGCTTGAAAAAAGTTACATAAAAATGGCTATAACTTGAAAACGGTGCACTTTATCAAAATTTTACTAAAGTACTTTTTAATTGTTAATTCAATTTTACATCGAAAAATGAAGTTTAAAAATGTCTGCGACCAAAATTTCGATTTTTTGAAAAAATTAGTATTGATTAAAAAATTCATAACTCGGTCAAAGATTTTTTGCACAACCTGGAAATTTCTGAAAAGTTGGCATTTTATGTCCTCTAAAACATATCAAAAAAAAAAAAAAAATTAAAATACTGTTTTTTTTGCAAATCAAGTTTTAGTAATAAAAAGTTAAATAAAAAAATCACCAAATTTTTTTACCGTGTATTATTTTTTTTAAGTGTAGTCCGTATCCATACCTACAACTTTGCCGAAGACACCAAATCGATCAAAAAATTCCTTCAAAAGATACAGATTTTTGAATTTTCATACATCATTTTTGTATGGACAGCTGCCAAATTTGTATGGAAAATTATATGGACAAACTAATGATGCAAAATGGCTTCTTTGGGCATACCGAAGGCACCAAAAAAGTTTCAGTCGGATTTAAAAATACAAAAAAAAATCGAATGACCGAAATCCTAGAGAACTGCTCAGATTAAAAAATCATAGCTCGGAATCCTGTTAATGAACTCCTCCCATTTTAAATATGTTACGTAAAAATGTCCGGGGAATCCGATAAAAATATTTCCAGACATAGGCTCTTTGGTCCAGGCATTTCAAAGTTTCATACGCCCTTTTCATATGTTAGGCAAGATTTTTCATTGTTTTCACTATTTTTCTTTGAAAGGCCAACTTATCACCTTTCATTTGCGTATAAGACAGTTGAAATCGGTTGAGTTATGATTTTTCGAAAAAAGTGATTTTTGCGAAAATCGACGAAAATGGCCATTTTTCAGACCACCCTAACACGGCATAGGTCACCCCAATGGCCAAACAAAAAAATACGGGTCTAATTATTTCGGCCAGAGAACCCCCGAAAAATTTTGAGCCCGATCCGAGCACTTTTGTTTTTTTCCATGCTGTTTTCGTGGGGAATTGCTGTATATATATTTATTCCAAAAATTCATAACCTGATTCAGCATTATACAATCTTCTAATGCCCCACTGGGCCCCACCATTGATTTATGGAAAGTGGGGCCTGGTCCGATAAATTTTTGTAATCAATTCCCTAATACAAAAGAAACTTTTTTTAGACCTCTAAATCAAATTAAAAAAATCAAATATTTTTTTGGAAATATTACTTAAATAAAAGAAAACGTATTTTTTTCCGCGATCAGACAATCCTTTCTCAAAATACACAAATATCCACATGCCCATTTTGTTTGACCCTTAAAATTGTGTTAATTGAAACTTGTATGAAAAACCTAATGGTGGAAAATTTCCTCCTTTTCGCAAAAAGAATTAATTGACAAGGTTTAATCCAAATAAAAACAAACAAACATCAAAATCTCAAATATTTCTAGCTTTTTCAAAGAGATTTAATTAACATTTATACGAATCACAGTTTTTTTTTTTTTCATATATTTCTTTATTTATAAAATAAGCTGATTTCATTCTGTGTTAGCCTTTTTTGGGCTTCAAGAGCAAACTTCAAAACTATGTTCTGTTAAAATCCTAAAGTCATGTGCTGAATCTCTGAGATGAAAAGATCCTCAGCAAGATGTTGTTATTTTGCTTTCTTTTTTTCTGCTTGAGAACTAAGACACTGAATTCTGTTTACAAGGACTATTTTATCGCGTGTTATTTTGCTTAATAAATCTTTTAAATCTCGATTTCATAACTCATTTATTCAGTTGTTTGACATTGTTTTATAGTTAGCTTTTTTTTTGCTTATATTTTTAAATTGCTACCTCATAAGTCCCAATTCACCCCAGTTAACTCTGCTGATTAAGTTTTTTTTCCATTATTAATGTATCTCAAACTTTTATTAATTTTGAACTTTTGATGATTCTGTAAAGATAAATCTACTGTACCACTTAGGTTGATTACTCACTAATCTGATTTCGATAGAAATATCATTAAAGCTCTATCTAAGTCACACGCTCACCCCCCAAAACCCATTAAGTTAATTGAGCGTCAATTGTCCCTCGTCCAATTTCAATTTCAAGAACATTTTGTGACCACCGAACATGCTCAGGAAAAGAATCCTGAATATATACCAAACTCTTAGCTTGCTCCCATTAAATCGCAATAAAACCAACTTCCGGAAAACTCCACCCCCTTTCTAAGTTCGTGTAAAAGCCAGTGCCACCACAATCGCCCCTTCTGCCCTAATTGAAAAGTGTCTTCTGCTCTGCGTACTTTTGACAACGAAGGGTAGATTTCAAACTCTGACACTGACAGTTCAGCGCGCACTGCAGTGGTGACAACACTTAAGCCATTACACTTCGCTCCCTCTCTCTAGCTCTGACTCAGCTGTTGATCTGACCGAATGTGAATTTTGTCCCTGCCCCAGCACTCCACGTGCTGCCCGGGAACAATAAACCAATCAAAGTCAAATCAAATCTAATTTTATTCCGACCTTCGCCCCGAAACTCGATGCCCCGGCCGAAGGTTGGTCTGGAAAGGACTCCGAAGGGGACACTTTTCCCCGACGAGCAGAGCGCAAAGTTGAGAGATGATATTTCGAGCAAAACCGGGGGTGTAATAAGATTATATTGTCTCCTTTTCATTTGATATGCATTAAAATTGAATTGAAACCCATTAGAGAAGCGTACGGCAGCATGTGAGTGGGTCGGGAAAGGAAGGTTCCCATGTCCATGGTTACTGAACGAAGGTTGTTCACGGAAATTCCGGTTCAGGGCGTGACCGTGTCCCTTGTTTTGCAAATTGTTCGCCGGAATCGCGTTACAGGTCAAAGGGTCATGGTGGAGTGAAAAGTAGATCTTCAAATGTTTAGTTTATTTGTAGTCATCCCACGTTATGGACAAAGATTTTAGCTTGGTTTTTTTTATCTAAATTAATCAATAATAATAAATTTAATACTAGATCAGGAAATTTAGATAAGATCAAAAATCGCTTTTAATGAAGTATTAATCTTCTCATTGAAAAGTGCCGGCGACAAAATTGGGCGAAAAGTTCACCGCCCGGAGATCGCGAGTTGGCGCGAGCGAATGAACACCGCGAAAAAAGATTCGGGGGTGCATTGGGGTTAAATGATCATTTCGTCATTCGGTTTAATTAAAAAATAATTATTTTTTCGTAAATATCGCTACTTTAGTGCGATGTAATTAATTTTTACAGTAAATTAGGCATTGTTACATCAAATTTGACCTTTCAAACGAACTAGAATGGCCAAATTTTAAAACATCAATGTTTGCCAATTTGACCGTTTTACCCCCAATTCCCCTTGTAGAACAAAAGAAAAGTTCATCCGCGGTCTGTCAGCAGCGCGCTGTTTTGTTTGCTGGATCAACATTTGGAAATGTCGAACGTTGAAGGAAATCGCTCAAAAAATGGAAATTAACCGATTTCAAATGTTATGGCCGCAAATGAATGGTAAGGGTGGCTAATTTTTGATTCCGATCTGTAAAACTAGTTCTGGCGAGGGTTCTGGGCACTGCGGCAATCGATTTTACCGGCGGGTTGCTTCCGGTTGCATTTGATTTGAGGAGAAGGTTTTTCAATCCACCAGGGGCTTATTCGGGGGCAACAGTTTCGGTAATCCGGAACTTCCGGTAAGTTTCATATTTGCAGTGTTTAGCATGAAAAACAAACTTAGACCAATCTTTCAAGTGTGCGCTCTTTTTGAGGAGGGGGCGCAAACCGAAGAAGAACGCAACTCGGGGGAGCGTTATTTCGGGGTTTGCGCGCAAATCGAAGGAGCGTTATTGCAGGGTTTTGGCGTAAAATGGGATTTTCTTTTTTAATTTTATTTACAATTAAACGAAACATTTATATAAGGGGTCATCCACAAAACACTAATAATGGGCCATCCTCAAATCTGGGTATCCAAGAACTCCCGGATGTCATGGCCTAGATAGCTACCTGATCAACGGAGGTCTCGACGGAGGTCTCGACGGAGGTCTATAGAGCTATCTACGTGCGTATGTATTGCGTGTACGTACACGAAAAAAAGTGAGGTTAAATTTTGTCCGGCCAGCAAAATCAAATGGTGCGCTAGTGTGCGTACGTGATATTTGACGTTTATAAAGCGTTTTTGCACAAATATCTGGCTAAATAAAATGTTATAACATTGACAGAATCACTTTTAAAGCCAAATTTGGAGAAATCCTCCTGCCACGTGGTGGCTGATTGACATGTCCCAAGTAACCAAACAGCACTAAAACAAGTCAGATTGCAGCACTAGAAGCGCTTTACCAGCAGTGGCTTACAGCTAAGTTGTTTTGGCATCTGCACTAAATGCGCTTTTACAGCTGATAAGCAACCGGTTTTGGACTTTATATTTCTGATTTCCAGCTAGCCTCTACTGTTGTTGATCCAACCCTGCACAAAATGTCAAAAAAATGAGAGAAGCAAAAATGTTGCTCTCTCTCTCTTTTTCCTCTCCCTCTTCTGATCTATTTTTGGTTTGTTTACTACCACGTTACCGACTCAGCTGACCGAGTGGGGAAGAGCCGATTTTTTTGAGCGAAAGGTAGATGTTGGAGATGTGATGCCAGTAGCTTGAGGAGGTTTCGCCGTTGAGTGAAGTTTTCTGCGCCTTTATCCATTCGCCCAATTTGGAGGTGGCTTACCGCAGCTGTTTTCAAACCTACAAATGCTTGTTCGCGGGACCCAATTTGGGAATTTAGAAAGGTGGACATCAGAGACGGCAACCACCGGGAATCGTAAGAGAGAAAAAACACTTCAAAGCATTATGATTCACACGGAGAATCCAAAAGTAAGCAGTAGCCATTTGTCACCGTAGTGACCGAAAAAGCCAACTTGCAAAAATGCCTTTAGAAGTGATCATTTCGTCATCTTTGATTTAGTATTCCTAAAAGAAAAGGTTCAACCATCCATTAATTTTATTCTCAAAAGATTAAAAACATCAGAAGCATAAAACTACGATGAATCTCCGCCATCGACTGACAGCCGTTTTCTCCGCTGGTTTGTTTTAATCGTACTGGTTGAACGAATGAACGAGCAAGAGATATTTTTATTTTCGTTTATTTCGTTCTCTCTCTTTCACTCTTCAACAGTGTTGCCAGTAAAATGGGGGAAAATGCAACAGTGTTGCTAGGAGCAGCATTAAAACTGCTGCATATCAGCTAATACTACAGCAGTTGTTTTAGAGCTGATTTGTTTTCATCCTAGCTGTTTTATGACTGATTAGCTGTAGAAAGCTGATAAACAGCACCTTTATGATTTCTCTTAGTGCTGGATGGTTACTTGGGGTGGCGTCCTCTGATCGAGGCAGCCTTCTCAGTGTGCTTTGATTTATCCCTGTACATTTTGCTGGGACCATGAGAATTTCGGCGACGCCGGAATGAATCTGCTTCTAGGCAAGATTAGAGACCTCGGATCATCTTGCACCCTTCAGAGGAATTGTTCCTCAGACCATCCTCTTGGACCCCATGGTATGCAAAAGTCGTTAAATTTCAACGACAGACTTGTACAGAGCAATGTACCCAATTGCTCAAGTTTTACGGGTTAATTCCCATTTAAACTTGTTCCTGCTCAAGGCAAGCCAATTTTCAACCAAATGGGCTGAAATATGGGCTGGAGGCCCCATTTTGAGAACTCTTTCGGGCAATCTCATATACTTTTTGATTTGAGCATTTTTAATTTTTTTGACCCGGGCTAATGGATACCCTTCACCATGTTGGATTATTATGGGCCCTCCAGAACTCGCGGGAGTTATGACCTGATGATCCAAGGCTGTATATCATAGGTACTCACGATCTTGCTTTGCATTAGTGTGAGTGCATGATTCCATGCCACTAAAACCAAAACAATAACAAACGAACAATGGACCGTGCCAGGAAAAGCAAAACATAAACAATGTCAGTGACAGTGGAGTGAGAGAGTCAGAGATAACGATTTTGACAACCGCACTACTACACACTCAATCGCGAGTACCTTAGGTAGAAAGCCATGCTGATGATCTACCTAATCAACGGGGGTCTATATGGGTGTATTAACCATTGTAACTATAATCTTTTTAAGACTAAAAAAAGTTTTTAATTCAAACCTGGTCATAACTTAAAACTTTGCCAATGGTTGGTATTCAGAAAATCTTATCTCAAGATACAGATTTGCGAAAACATTCACAGCACTTGTGTATAGACAGACACCATTTTGTATGTAGAATATGAGGCAATAGTGCACAATAACTATTTTGGTCCTAAAAAACATCAAGGGACAAGGTTTCATACAAATCTGAAAATGCAAACAAAAGTCGATTTGCAATAACGAAAGGAATTAAATACTTTGTTGAATCCAAATTAACGCCTCATTTTTCTGTTTGTTTGTTGTTGTGCAGGTTCCCAGTCAAATCAATCCGAATTTTGAAACGGAATCTAATTAGAATCGTACACAAATTCCGGTTCAAACGCAACAACCGGTTCGAACACGGAACCGGTTGTTGCGTTTGAAACGGAATTTGTATACGATTCTAAATAGATTCCGTTTCAGAATTCGGATTGAGTTAACTGGGTTTGGTTTCAAATATTTCGTTTGATATGTTTCACACTAGCGTGCCCAGCTCTTTGAGGAAGGTGGGGCAATAATATGGACGTTTTTGAAAAATACGTCATTTGTGGACACCCCCTAACACACCCTCCTCAAAAAGAGCGCACACTTGAAAGATTGGTCTAAGTTTGTTTTTCATGCTAAACACTGCAAATATGAAACTTACCGGAAGTTCCGGATTACCGAAACTGTTGCCCCCGAATAAGCCCCTGGTGGATTGAAAAACCTTCTCCTCAAATCAAATGCAACCGGAAGCAACCCGCCGGTAAAATCGATTGCCGCAGTGCCCAGAACCCTCGCCAGAACTAGTTTTACAGATCGGAATCAAAAATTAGCCACCCTTACCATTCATTTGCGGCCATAACATTTGAAATCGGTTAATTTCCATTTTTTGAGCGATTTCCTTCAACGTTCGACATTTCCAAATGTTGATCCAGCAAACAAAACAGCGCGCTGCTGACAGACCGCGGATGAACTTTTCTTTTGTTCTACAAGGGGAATTGGGGGTAAAACGGTCAAATTGGCAAACATTGATGTTTTAAAATTTGGCCATTCTAGTTCGTTTGAAAGGTCAAATTTGATGTAACAATGCCTAATTTACTGTAAAAATTAATTACATCGCACTAAAGTAGCGATATTTACGAAAAAATAATTATTTTTTAATTAAACCGAATGACGAAATGATCATTTAACCCCAATGCACCCCCGAATCTTTTTTCGCGGTGTTCATTCGCTCGCGCCAACTCGCGATCTCCGGGCGGTGAACTTTTCGCCCAATTTTGTCGCCGGCACTTTTCAATGAGAAGATTAATATTTTCAAATGAAATCCCTGGCAAACCTTACATTTTTTTTATTATTTTATTGTTATTTAACTATTTTTATTTTTTGTAACTGGTAGGATATGATTCAATAAACTCGTAAAACTCGATGATATTTAATAATTTCTGATGGTATTAAAAAAATCAAAAAAATCATTCATTCTATACTGAATGTAAATAATTTTTAATTATGAAACTCGTTAAGGCAATGTGAAAAGTGTCAAATTGGAACTTCTTTTGAAGCCTCCTAGTCTGGAGTAATTCTCGACGAAAACCAGAAATGGATTTCATTCGTATTTGTTGAATCAAATAAAATATAAAATTCATGAAGGACTTCCCTCTGATCATAGAAGCTGTTTTTAAACATTATTAAGTCCATACTATTCCAGCATTTTTGTATGACCCAATCTCACCCCCAGACCCAATATCATCCCTGATGACGGTACCACTAAATGTGTATTTTTAAATTTACGAGATATTCGAGGAAAAAAAAGACATTTTTTGAGCCATAGAACAAGACGAACAAAAATTAAGCTGCTGAGTTTTAATTCATTGAAAGACGTAATTTTCTGAAAAAACTAATAAATCTCATCAAAAGTATTTAACAACGTATTTTCCTATGTAAAATAAAATTGGTAATCGAAAAATATTGCCACAAAGAAAAAAAATATTGTTATAAATACAGTCCAGACTCGATTACCAATGGATTGTACGGGACTTCGGATAATCGAATCGGATTCCAAAAAAAAATCGTATTTTTTTACTATTTCACTTTTAACATCAAAATTTGAGTTCTACAACCTAATTTTTGTCTTATTTGATAAAAAAAATGCTTTTTTAATATTTCATAACCGCAATTTTGGCCACCATTTTGGATTTAAAAATTCTAAATCACTTTAGAGTAGTTAAGGGGTCATACTTAAGCTCTTAAAAGGACAAAAAATTTTTGTGATTCGCTTAGCCGAAGATTTGATTATCCGAAGTGTAATTTTGCCAAGGCCTTCGGATAACTGAGTCTGGACTGTACATCTGGAAATGGTGATATATCTTGTGTCAAAAAATGTGTAAAAAAGTGGAAATGGTGAGATTTTTATCGGTAATCTAATGTAAAATTAAATAACCATCATTTTTTTATTTCTTAAAAAAGTGCCTGTGACTGATCAGTTCAGAATTATTTTTTTTCTAAATTAATTTGAAAATTTACAATAATTTGCCAGAGAATCATTGGATATAACTTTCTCTTTCATGAAATAAAGATATTTAACAAAATAGTTACTTTATCCACCTTAAGATGCCTTCATCACATTAATACAGTTTATGTTTTGGTAAAAAAATGCCTACAAACCTGGAGTTGTTTTTTAAGGTACAATAAATAAAATGTTCATTTTTTGCTTCTTGGTATTCAAAAACACCCAAAATGCAAAACATCTAAATTTTGTTTTTTGGACCTTTAAAATCAACTCCAAAAAATTCATGTACTCATAACTATCGATAGGGTTATCAAATCTTCAATCTTTTGGACTAATTGGAAAGGTCTCATGATTACGCATCCAAGGGTGGTCGCCTGATTGATTCCAACATCTTTTTTTAGTAAAATATCATGCTTCAAAAAAGTGTATAATTAACACTTAACTTTTGATAGGGTTGTCAGATCTTTAAAAAAAATGATCAGTAAAAGGCTCTTTTTAATAAGAAATATCGATTTTTCTCAAAGTCATGGTTTAAGTGACTATAACTTGAATTCAGTCCAATTTTCACAATAAATTCTTAATTACTTGTGATTACAAATTTCTTCAAATAAATTATGTAATTTTTTTTGTGAGGAATCGATTATTGAAATTTATAGATATTGGTTATTTATAAAAATTCAATGCTTGGTGGCAAATTTTTCACGCGTGCTTTTGAATTGTTCAAGCGATGCCTTTATTTTTCCAGAAAAGAGTAGATCGTTTAAACATATTAAGAGTGTTAGTTAAGCTTTATGTGATGTACCGCTAGAAATTCCGTTTTATTTTTGCACAGCAATATTTAATGTTTTGAAGTCACTGTTAATTTTTTTTATTTTTGTCATTTGAATTTACTGTTTTGATTTTCAGCAGGTAATTTTAGACATATCAACACGTAGTTGGATAACAAGTTATGTAACTTTACATCGTAAATTTTCGTTAATGTTGTTTTGTTGAGGTACAAAAAATTGAGGTAGTTTTTCATTCGATTGCAACAATTTTAATTATAAACCTTATTTTTTTTTTTTTTTTTTTGTAGAATGGCAACATTTTTATTCACAGATAGAATCTTTCACAGCAAAAAAGGAAAAGGCAGTTTTTGGTTGTCAATGTTTGAATGTTCTACAAAAAATATAGATTGATCAAAACCATCGTGATTTTTTTTTATAACAATCACGTTTTTTATTTCATATAAGTTTTTTTTTTTTTTTTAAGGATGAATTGGATGAAACCATAAAAATTAATGTCAGGGAATTTGTTTCTGGGATTTGGGACACCATGAGTAAAACAAAACATGATGATAATACTTCAATTAATGTAAACAGATTCTATGTTTAGAAACAGTGGCAATTATCCTATTTCAGCAGCAACTGCACTTTTTCAGAATAAATTGAGGCAAAGTTACATGAAAAATGAGTAATTTGCTGAATTGCCCTTTTGTTAACTGTGTACACGAGATTCATATTTGTAATAATTTCTGATGCTTTCAAAATAAATAACACTTTTCATATTTTTTTTTTCAAACTATCCTGCTCAGAAAAAAAAGATTTCTACGAAAGCTGAGCTTCTCTTTTTGAGCAACAACACAATTTTTTTTTTTCATAAAACTGTAATTTTAAAAGTTTTGATAAGATGATATCAAAGTGAGTAATCTTTATTACGTTTCCGGCTAATTCAAATCCATTCTTTAATGTGAATTCAAAAGAAAAACCATTTCTCTTTAAAAATTAGAGGCAATTTCCATCGAAAAACTCAATTTTAAAACCCCATTTGCTTCATTTGGCCAAAATTGCAAACGATGCTGATGAGAGGCCCCTTCAAGTGGGAAGAAGCTAGAAGCGCGCGCTGAATAGCGATCCTTTTCAAGCGAGAAACGGTCCTAAATTGCCAACAAGAAGCACTTTGGCGTGCCGATGTAAGCTGCTGCGAATCAAAAACAATTAGGTGGCCATTTATTTTTTAAATTACGTCTAACGAGCCATCGTGTCGACGGAGGTGGCCCACGGGTTTCTGGTGCAGAATTTTTATGCTTGCTAGGGATTTTATAATGTTCATTTTTTTTTATTTTAGAATATGAAATTATTTGGATTTAAAGTTTAAACGCTTTTAAGTAACTTACATGCATTTTTTTTAAACTTAATGAAATAAAGTTCGCAAACCCTGGGCTTCACAATTTTCTTCAACCAATGACGTATTCAACTTGTTTGTTCCCAGCAAGCTGTTAGAAATCGAAAATAAAAAAAAACTCGAGGAAAGCCACTTCAACAGTTTTCCACTGGAAAATGCTGATGTGGATTCTGCCTGTAGATTTTTTTATACTTTTTGATGGTTTGAAAAAACCAAATATCGTACGGGAGCCAAAGATTCAAGTTGAAAAGGTGAAAGTAAATGCCTCCCCACGAGTACTCAATCTTGCGGACTGGTGTAACTCCGAGGGAGAGGATAGATGCCCTTGGGAAATTAAACGATGAGTAGAATGGTACACATTCTACACTAATGGTCCGATTTTCAATGTTAATCGATCAAAAAATTCCTTCAAAAGATACAGATTTTTGAATTTTCATACATCATTTTTGTATGGAGAGCTACCAAATTTATATGGAAAATTATATTGCAAAACTAATGATGCAAAATGGCTTCTTTGGGCATACCGAAGGCACCAAAAAAGTTTCAGCCGGATTAAAAAAAATACAAAAATTAAAATTAAAAAAAGACCTATTTTGTAGAGAACTGCTCAAGTGTTTAGCTATTTTGATTTAATTTAATGGTATGATATTATCAATTTCTCTGAGAGTTTTTAAAAATTATCTGCAAATTTGTGATTTAATCAAACAACTTCTCAAATTTAATTTTTATATTTCAATTTTGAATATCACATCATTCGCACTTGGCAGAAGATCTATCTACAATTTGAATCCGGAAAATTCAATAAATAATCAATTCCCAAAGCAAACACAGAGAAGCACAAGTGTCAATCAATACCACAATGTTTTCTCACCGGAAAATAAATTCCTTGAAAGGCTTTTCTCACAAAGCAAAAACAGATTCTTCCTACATTTTTTGCCCACTTTTTCCACCCCTCGAGAGACCACCACCGGCATCAACCTGTTCAAGTGGGCTTTAAGACTTTTCCAATTTTCTTTTGCCCCATTTCAAGATTAATTCAAATTTGCTTTGGGAGTTGCCGCTTTGGACACTTGAGACTCATGCGATTCAAGATTGTTTGCACTTTTGATTCAATGCTTTTATTCTTTTTTCGAAGGATATCACAGGAAAAGCTGTCAACGTCAGTTGAATTTTTTCTAGCTAGAAATTAAGCTTCAGAAGACGATCCACCTTCAACCTTCATGATTGGATCAAAATTCTGCCAAATTAATCTCTGAACAGCTAATTCCATTAATCCATCCGATGCTAACAACCCATCAATTAATGTGGCTGCTACACCCCGTCAGTTTGTCGAACTTTGCCCTCTTGACTGTTCGTTCACGAATTAGTTGCTGGTCAGAAGAGCAACGGGTTTTCCTGGGCGGCAGGTCAAGCCAATAATATGAAGCTCAATTTTCTGAGCAGCCAGATAGAATCTAATAAATCTGTTTTTGATGAAAACTTTTCCAATCGAGCAGCCACCGTAATTTGATTACTCTTGGAGGAGTTGGAAAAAAAAGTTCACTCTTGAAGTTTCGACACATGATCTGATGAGAAGGGCTCAGAATTAATCGGCTGGGTGAACTCTGTTTTCCAATAAATGTGTATCATGTTTTAATTTCAAAATAAGATGAGATTAGGATGAATAGCACAGCAAATCCGCTTACAATCCACAATTGGAATATATAAAAAGCAGTAGTTTGTAAAATTCACAATGAATTAATTGCTTGAGCCTGATACTGAATAAAAAATTATCAAATATACATTTCAAAAAAGGTTGTTGACTTGGAAATTTGCATAGTAAAATTTTCATTTGATTGTATTGTCCCAATAAATTGTCACGTCGAAAACACAATAAAACGAAAATTTTCTCAACGCATTCCTTACAATTTAATGTTCCCGGATGATCCCTCCACCAAATGTGGCCCTTCCGTTCCGGAATACCCCCCTAATTCGAACACGCGTACAAAACAATCCCCTAATGAGCTGAGGAAAAGCCAGCCCAGAAAATCCCGGAAAATGCTGACTTGCTGTCCTTTCTCCCTCCCCCCTTATAATCGTCCTGGACCTCCTCCCCCTCGGCAAAAGGATAATTACTATCAATTATTGAAGAAGCAGAAGAAGAGGAAGGCGTTGGGCCGGAATGAAATGTGCCGAAACCGCCCGCCAGTTCCGGAAGTGGCCACGAAACTGGGTCAACCAAGACGCGGGCGCACAAATGTGCCGGATCAATCGAGGCCGAGGAGGTGCCAATCCGGAACGAAGAGGTGGAGCGGGTTGGTTATTTGGCGGAGAAGGCGTATGATGATGGGTTGCACATTACACCGGAGATTTATGAGGAAATGGTGGTTAGTTATTGGAAGCGGTGTAATGAAACCAAATGAAGACGTTTTGTGGTAGCGTTAATTAGAGGGAAAATCTGGATGGGTAGAGAACATGATGCACATGTCGAATTAAGGTGAAACGGGAGGGAACCCTCCATCGGATAGGGAAGTAAAACGTTGGTCCCGGCTTCGGTTGTTTTTAGGCCGTTAAGTCATTCCAGGTGTCGGAGTCGTCTCCCTGCTATAAAAAGACAAACAACACATCCACGCAGAAAAATAAGGCATATTTGAATCAACAAAACGTTTTGTTGATTTGAAAATCAAGATTTTTGTTGAATCAATCACTAAAAGTCAAACAACTTTTTCAAAACAATAAAAGATTTTTGTCGAATTGAGAAAATCAAGGTTTGTTTCAACGCAAAATCGGCGTAGATTATATTCAACAAAAAATTTGTTGAATCAAACCTCGTACAGGCTGATTCCACAAAATATTTTTCTGCGTTTCCGTTTGTTGATATCATTTTTGAACATGCCAAAAAAGAGGTGCTTTTCAATAATTTGCAGCCTGAAACGGTGATGAGATAAAAATGTGGTGTCAAACGATCTTTTATGTAAAATTGGAAGCCCGATCTGGTGGCGAACTCAAAATTCCGAAAAAACGTTTTTTTCATCGAAAAAAACACTTAAAAAATTTAAAAAAAATCCATTTTCCGTTACTCAACTGTAAACTTTTTTGGAACATGTCATTTTAAGGGAAATTTAATGTTTATTCTGATTTTACATTAACCCATGATGGTCATTTTTTTACTTGGACCAAACATTTTCATTTTAAGATTTCGTGTTTTTTCTAACTTTTCTGGGTAATTTCTTAGAGTGAAACAGCATTTTACAAAGTTGTAGAGCAGACAATCACAAAAAAAAATAACTTACATAAAGGGTTTACTTATAGACATCACGAATTATCGCGATTTTACAAAAAAAAGTATTAAAAAAGTTGTGCGTCGTTGATCATGGCCGTTCATGGTCAAAGAGAAACGCAAAAAGTATTTTTTTTTCAAAACATTTTTTTCGTAAAATCGCGATAACTTGTGACGTTTATGAGCAAACCCCTTTATATTTATAAATCAAATTTTTTGTAATTGTCTACTCTACAACTTCGGACACCATTGTTACACTCTAAAAATATACCTTGCAAAGTTAGTAAAAAACACAAAATTTTACAATGAAAAATTTAATTCTAAATGAAAAAATGATCCTTCTGGGTTCATGTTGATTGGACAAGAACATTAAATTTCTCCTAAAATGCCACGTTCCAAAATATTTTTCAGTTGAGCAACGGAAAATGGCAAAGTTTTTAAAATTTTTTAAGTGTTTTTTTTTACGATGAAAAATACGTTTTATTTCGGCATTTGGATTCCGCCATTAAATCGGGCTTCCAATTTTACGTAAAAGTCTCATTGACACCAAATTTCTATCTCATCACCGTTTCAGGCTGCAGATTATTTAAAAACACCTCTTGTTTCGCATGTGAGTAGTTCTCTCACATTTCGGTCATTTGATTTTTTTTGTATTTTTTAATCCGACTGAAACTTTTTTGGTGCCTTCGGTATACCCAAAGAAGCCATCTTGCATCATTAGTTTTTCCATATAATTTTCCATACAAATTCGGCAGCTGTCCATACAAAACGATGTATGAAAATTCAAAAATCTGTATCTTTTGAAGGAATTTTTTGATCGATTTGGTGTCTTTGGCAAAGTTGTAGGTAGGGATATGGACTAAACTGAACAAAAAAATGATGCATGGTAAAAAAAAATTTGGTGATTTTTTATATAACTTTTTCTCACTTAGACTTGTTTTGCAAAAAAAAAAAACACTATTTTTATTTTTTTGTTTTAGAGGACATAAAATGCCAACTATTCAGAAATATCCAGGTTGTGCAAAAAATCTTTGACCGAGTTATGAATTTTTTAATCAATACTGATTTTTTCAAAAAATCGAAATATTAGTCGCGATAAATTTTCAACTTAATTTTTCGATGTAAAATCAAATTTGGAATCAAAAAGAACTCAAGTGAATTTTTGATAAAGAGCACCATTTTCAAGTTTAAGCCATTTTAAAGTTACTTTTTTGAAAATAGTCGCAGTTTTCCATTATTTTAAATTAGAGCACATGTTAGGCCACATTCGAAATTTTTTTTTTGAAAAGCTGAGAAAATTCTCTTTTTTTTTGCGATTTTGAACATTGTTGATACGAGCAACTAAGGGGCTGAGATATTGCCATGCAAAGGTTTAAAAAAAAGGAAAATTGATGTTTTCTAAGTCTCACCCAAACAACCCACCGTTTTTTAATGTCAACATCTCAGCAACTAATGGTCCGATTTACATGTTAAAATATGAAACATTCGTGAAATTTTCCGACCTTTTCGAAAACATTTTTTTCAACTATTTTAAACCAAGATATAACAATATTTTAAAAGGGCGTAATAATGAATGTTTAGCCCTTTTGAAATGTTAGTCCTGATTTAAAAAAATTGAAAATATTGTTTTCGAAAAGATCGGAAAATTTCACAAATGTTTCATATTTTAACATTGTAAATCGGACCATTAGTTGCTGAGATATCGACGTTAGAAAATTGTGGGTTGTTTCGGTGATACTTAGAAAACATCACTTTTAAATGGCTTTAACTTGAAAACAGTGAACTTTATCAAAATTTCACTAAAGAACTTTTTGATTGCAAATTTGATTTTACATCGAAAAATGAATTTAAAAAAATTTTGCGACCAATATTTAATTTTTTTCAAAAAATCAGTATTGATTTAAAAATGTATAACTCGGTCAAAGATTTTTTGCACAACCTGGAAATTTCTGAAAAGTTGGCATTTTTTGTCCTCTAAAACAATTCAAAAAAATAAAAAAAATTAAAAATAGTTTTTTTTTTGCAAATCAAGTTTTAGTGACAAAAAGTTAAATAAAAAATCACCAAAAAATTTTTTACCGTGTATCATTTTTTTTTCAGTGTAGTCCATATCCATATATACAACTTTACGAAGACACCAAATCCATCAAAAAATTCTTCAAAAGATACAGATTTTTGAATTTTCATACATCGTTTTTGTATGGACAACTGCCAAATTTGTATGGAAAATTATATGGACAAACTAATGATGCAAAATGGCTTCTTTGGGCATACCGAAGGCACCAAAAAAGTTTCAGTCGGATTAAAAAATACAAAAATTAAAATTCTTAAAAAAGACCGATTTTGTAGAGAATTGCTCATGTTCAAAAATGTAAGGGGTCGTCCCTCCGTCACGAGATATCAAAAAACGGACCTCGGATTCGTGATCAGGGACAAATGTTACCTCTAAGGACAAAGTTTCACGCAAATCGAAGAGGGGTCGGGGCAACTTTTCCCTATTTCGTGTGAGTTGGTAGTTTTAATTGTCAAATTAAAATGCTTCAAAATTCTATAAAAAAACTTGAATCAATTTATTCTCAAATACAAAAATTTCACCATAAATAAAGCTTTTGTTTTAAGTAGTTAATTTAGTGATTTGAGATTTTTCTAATAGGAATAAATTACACCCACCCAAAAAGCGATGTTCTCCAACAAAACCCCTCCACCAAAACGTAATCAATCAAAAGTTCGAAACCGTTCGATTCCGCTCCACTCAATAAAACTTTTTTTTTCGCTGAACTTCACAAAGCTCCTCTCGAACAAAGCTGACGCCAACTTTTCCACGCGAAGCCGGACATAAAACCCGAAAACAATAAACTCAAATCAAAACTATTAAATCATTTGCACGTGACTCCGCCGCCCCAAAAATTGTTCACGTGTTAGCTTTATTCACATCGTTTTATGCTTCCCACTTTCTAGTGTCGGGGGTTATAAATAGTGTGCGAAAACCGGCCACGGTTACGGGTGCGCTCGTTTCGAATAACAAAAATATCTCGAATCGTTCTCGGTCTCGACGATTGACTGCCGATTGAAAGTGATTGAGACGAAAGAGGTGAGTGTGTGTTTGATAATAAAAAGGTAACCATCTGTGTGATGTGGTTGAAGTGGGTGGATTGTGTGAGCAGCAAAATTGTCCTATTTTCACTTTGGTTTTGGTTTGTAATGTTTTTAAAAACTATTCAAAAGATTTAATTCACAAAAAAGAAACATTGCTGTTGGTGTTTGAGACAATTTTCGCAAATAAAAAATCAGTTGAACAGTCAGTCAGAACCAACCTTCCCTCTTCAGTTCTGACCCGAAAGGATTAAATAAAGAGGAAAATGATCTGAACCGTAAGCGATTTTCCCCGACCCGATTGATCGATGTATTTTAAAAGCTTTCCCCGACTGATGGTCAGCAGGGGGAAGCAAGGTGGCACAAAAGGAAGCTTTCGCGCATAAAATAGCAGAAGCCACCGTTGAATACGAGCGACGATAAAAGTCCATCCATCAATTTTGTATTCCCGTTTTGCCGGCCACGGGATTGGAAGCCATCAACCGAGCCAGGAAAATGGATGAAACCGTTTGAAACCCACCACCTTTTGGTGTGGTTAGTTTCAGTTTAAGGCAAGCTTTGAGCAGAGACGATTATCATCTGTTGGGGTGATTTGTTATCATGCTACGTTTTCTGTGTCGTTTTCAAGAAGAAACTGGAAGTTAATTGGGAATATTAAATCAAATTCATGTTTTGTGGAAGTAGTTGTCTTCTTATTCTAATATAGACAAACTTACGGACCCTCCAACAGTCTGATTGTAAAAATGGTCAAATTTTGTTGTACATTATTTGGTAGACAGCACTTTAGGGGATGAATAAAAAATCATATCGATATTTCCCGTATTTTCGAAAAAACTTAAATGTCTGTAACAAAAATCTTGGTGCTTAAGCTCTGGTTGATGTGCTCTGTTGAGTGAGATTACATTTGGCCAAAGACATGAAACTGAATAACAGTAGTCTGTTCTATTATTTAGTATTTTGCAATTCTTGTGGTGATGTTAAATTAAAGATTTTTCAATTCACATTTCCTCTGTGAAAAGAAGCCATTTTGACGATTTTCACGATCCTGACAAACGATTTTGCAATTCATTTGATCGAAACATGCTTGCTAACTTGCTCCATACTGACATATTTAGGTAATTACACTGACCTACAAAAAGTTAAAAAAAAAATGACTTCGCAGGCTCAACTCGAAATCAAATCTAACATTTCAAACGGTCCAAACATTCAATATTACGCCCTTTTGAAATGTTAGTCTTGATTTTAAATTTTTGAAAATATTTTTTTCGAAAGGATCGGAAAATTTCACGAATGTTTCATATTTTAACATTGTAAATCGGACCATTAGTTGCTGAGATATCGACATTAGAAAATGGTGGGTTGTTTGGGTGAGACTTAGAAAACATCAATTTTCTTGTTTTTTAATCTTTGCATAGCAATATCTCAGCAACTAAGGGTCGTATCAACAAAGTTCAATGAAGCAAAATATAAAGAATTTTCTCAGCTCTTCAAAAATATTTTATTTAAAAAGTGGGCAAACATGGGCAGTGCCCTATTTAAAAAATGAATAACAGCGACTATTTTCAAAAAAAAATTCCTAAAAATTATTATAACTCGAAAACGGTGCACTTTATCCAAAATTCACTGAAGTAATTTTTGATTGCAAATTCGATTTTACATCGAAAACTGAAGTTGAAAAATTTTTGCGACCAATATTTTGATTTTTTGAAAAAATCTGTATTGATTCATAAAATCATAACTCAGTCAAAGATTTTTTGCCCATTCTGGAAATTTCTGAAAAGTTGGCATTTTATGTCCTCTAAAACATACAAAAAAATTAAAAAAATTAAAAATGGTGTTTTTTTGCAAATCAAGTTTTAGTGACAAAAAGTGAAATAAAAAATCACCAAATTTTTTTTTACCGTGTATCATTTTTTCAGTGTAGTCCATATCCATACCTTCAACTTTGCCGAAGACACCAAATCGATCAAAAAATTCCTTCAAAAGATACAGATTTTTGAATTTTCACAATTCATTTTGTATAGACAGCTGCCAAATTTGTATGGAAAATTATATGAACGAACTTATGATGCAAAATGGCTTCTTTGGGCATACCGAAGGCACCAAAAAAGTTTCAGCCGGATTAAAAAATACAAAAAAAAACGAATGACCGAAATCTCAGAGAATTGCTCAAGGGTAAAACTTCAAAAATCAATAATGGAGCAATTCTCCACGAAGTCGGCCGATTTCAACCGTTTTCATTTTATGTATTTTTTTTTAATTTTGCTCAAACTTTGCGAGAGCCTTTACTATAACTACTATAAGCCATTTTGTGTAGTTTGTTCACCCGTACAAGTCTCTATAAAATTCTGGCAGCTGTCCATACAAAAAATGGTACGCAGGGTTACCAGCAACGATGCCAGATTGTTTTATAGCAGATCTGTATTTTTCTAAAATTAAATCTGTATTTTATCTGTATCATGTCAAATTCGGATCCTCAGTAGAATTTTTAAATTTTTATATGCAAATTTAAGCTTTTTAATCATATTAAAGCATAGTTCAATTAATAAAATGTTGAAATTTTTAAATATAATCATTCTTAAAAAATCTGTATATACAGATTTTTGTGATTTTTGGGATCGAAAAATCTGTAATATACAGATTTTTCTGTATATCTGGCATGGCTGGTTACCAGGTCTGAACAGAAAAAAATGTGGAAAAAAAATCTGGAAAAAAACCTGGCCAGCCACTTTGCTCAAAGTAAACATTGTGTTCAAAATTTGTGTATTTTCACTGTTTATACATTAAAGCTTCAAAAAATTGATAACATACATCAATTTAATATAGTCTGGAAGAAATAGATTTTTTTTTCAAATTGTCACTCAAAAAATCTGCCAATGCTGATGGTACGTAAATATTTGAAAATCTGTAACTTTTTTAAGACATTTTCAGATTGATTTGGTGTCTTGGGCAAAGTTGTAGGTATTGATGAGGACAATTCAGAAAAATAATTTGCTGATTTCTTTAATATTTCTTTTTCACAAAAACCAAACTTTTCAAAATTGGTTTTTTTTTTGAGATTTTGTACACATTTATGATAAGAATTTTTGATTTTCATTGAGACATACCATCCTGTAGAGGTGAGCAAAACCGCTCTTTTTTATAAGATCCGCTCATTTTCGTTCGCTTATTAAAAAGAGCCGCTCATTTGAACGGCTCTTTCGGTTTTTTTTTTTTCAAAATTTGATAGAAGGTTATTTTTAAGAATGACGTGATTTTAAAGTTATTGCACATTTGACTTTTATAAATTTATCATTTGAAGAAAAAAATCTAATCCAAGAAGTTGCCCTTGATAATCATAGCTTGGCTGTCTCTATGTCAAGCTTTCAATTCGAAACTTAAATGGCATCCAAACTTAAATCAAGGATTTTGGAGAAATTGCCAATTTAACTGATGCTGACATTTTATTTGGGGAAAATATTCTGCCAACTCTTTTCTACATTCTGATTTAATCGATAAAGTCTATCAAAGCTAAAGTTTAATCGGGCAAAAGAATTTTTTTTTTTCCAAGATCTCTCAGCTATTTAGAAGATTTTTGGTAATATATTACATTTTAAGCAATTTAAAATGTTTAAATATGTATTCGGCTTTTTTCATTTTGTTTAGAAAATCATCTTATTTTGGAATTTCAAAGAAAAGAAGGAAACTGAAAATGAGTCTGAAAATTTTTAAGTGGTGTTTGGCAGTACAGTACAGACTCGATTATCCGAAAGCCTCAAAATCATTTTTTGATTTTGCAGGCAATCAACCATTCAAATTTGACTAAATTGAGGTCGCGGATTTTGAATTTGATGTTTAAAGTAAGAAAATAAAAAAAATACGCATAGCAAAATTTTTTGTTCGTCATTCGATTAAGTCCAACACAAACCTCCGGATAATCGAACTTCGGATAATCGAGGCTTTGGATAATCGAGTCTGGACTGTAATGCTATTTTGGGATTGATTTTTTATAAGCAATCATATTTTAATTTAATAACACAATTTGTTTTAAATTCAATTAATTATATTTATAAATATTTTAAAAATCATTCCATCTTGGAACGGTTCTTTCAAAAGACCGGAGTTGAAAAAAAACCACGGTTCGTTTTAAGTGAGCTATGATTTGTTCGCTCTTTTTAGTGAACCGGCTCTTTGAGCGGCTCGCTCAGTTTTTGCCAACCTGTACCATCCTGCTTTTTTCGTGAGTAATAATGTAAAAATTAAGGTTTTTCTTCAAAACAAAAAAAAACGTGACATTACCTTCAAATATGACTTTTAAACTTAAAAATCTAAAAAAACTCATAGAAGTGACTTGTATTTTTGTTTCAGCGTATTTTTTTTCCAGAAAGCTCGTCCAATTTTCTACAAGTTTGTTTTTGACCACTTTTTGATACGATGCAACGGCTTCGAGATACAGCAATATATAAATTACGAAATACAAAAATATTTAAAACACTTACGCCCTTCTCAAATGTCATAATCGAGTGCAACTGGCTCCATATACACACAAATGGCTTATATAAGGTTAGGATAACATGTCTACAAAGTTTCATTGAAATCGGAGAGGGTCGGGTACAAAAGTACCAGAAAAGTTCCTGATTTGCGCTGAAATTGTTCTTTTTTCTTTAATATTACACGGCGTGTTTCCTATAACAAACTTTTCAGAAAAAAATAGTCATCGCTACTTTCAAATGTGTCTTAAAGGAAATTTTCTCAGCTTTCCAATGCTTCTAAGAGCGAAATTTTTCATCGGGAAATTTCTGAGATATCTCTATTTTAAGTTTTTTGGTTTAAATTCCTTTATTATTTATTTGAAATTTTATACTACCAGTTCAGAAAACTTATCATGTGTTTCATGTGTCATTTACTTATCAAAATGTGCAAAATAAGACAAGAAACAACTTTGTAGAAGGTTGCAAAACGCTAACCATTTTGAAAATTAGGTTTTGTCTGAGTTTTTGAATATATGGGATTTATTCAGAAATTAAAATCAAAAAACAGTGTAAAAATATATTTTTTACAAGAATTATTCGATTATTACATATTTTTTTGTGTACAAATATCTCGTGTCTGCTCTGATTTAGCTTGTTCAATTGAAACTTTGGCAGGTTTGTGATTGTTAATGGTATTATTGAATTTTTAATGAATAAATTTTTGATATTTTCTTAAGCAAACATTAACCAGGAACATAAATTCAAATATGATTTAAAATCGAAAATTTACTAAATATTACTGTTGCAGCCTTCAAAAGTCATATTTTCATGAGTATAAAATAAAGATAAAATTTTATAAAATGTTTTCTGTTGAAAATGCACTTAAAAGTAGCAATAAAAATCGAGTCTTCCAATTCAGAATGCTGAAAACACCGTCACAAACTTTTTTTTAAATATTATTTTAACAAATAAAAAATAAATAGAAACTTTCTTTCGAAACTATTTGAGCAAAAATCAAGAAAGATTTTTTTTAAAGATGAGATTGAAGATAAGAGTCTTATAAACTTCTAAAATATTGGTAAATCCTTGATCAATTAATACAAAAAACTAAAACAATCATTTCATACTAATGAAAAGTATTTTTCATAAAGCTTGCATCGGTAGTTTACAGACTAATTTCGAGTATTAAACATGTTTTGTATCTATGCAACTGGTTAATGTTTGATTAAGGAAATATGATATTTATTCATAAAAATCTTGTAATACCCTATCAATCTCAAACCTGTAAAAAAATCGGTTGTAGCAGCTAATTCCAAGCTGAATCAGAGCAGACCGGTGTTATTTGTACACAACAATTATGTAATAAGCTATTTGTTCTTGTAAAGATAATATTTTAATACGGTTTTATGATTTTAATTTCTGAATAAATCCCACATATTCAAAAATTCGATTAAAACTTCATTTTCAAAATGTTTAGCGGTTAGCAACCTTCTACAAAGTTGTTTCTTGTCTTATTTTGCACTTTTTGATGAGTAAATTACACATGAAACACATCATTTGACAAGTTTCCTGGACTGTTATTTAAAAGTTTTCAATAAATGATTAAGGATTTTAAAACAAATGACTTAAAATAGAGATATCTCAGGAATTTCCCGATGAAACATTTCGCTCTCAAAAGCATTGGAAAGCTGAGAAAATTTCCTATAAGACACTTTTGTTGAACAAAAAGTCAAAGTAGTTATGTCACAGACATAACCGGAATGGCGTAGACTACGTAAAGTTAAGATGTGTAGGTTTGGTGAGAATCAAATCGGGTAGCAAGTTGTTTAACTTTCGACATTTTCGAAAAAATGAAATTTTCAATATGATTAAAAAGACTAATAAATTTTTAGCATTTCTAAGCATGAATCAATACATAATTATTGATTTTGAAGGTAAACGAGAGCAAAAGATGATAAAACCCATATTTGCCTCCCGCGGTGGGCTTGTTTCGGTGGCAAATTTGCTACCCTAGCGGTGGCGATGACGGAGTTTTTTCATGGTGGCAAATTTGATCTCGGTATTTATAAGCCGGATGCAAAATTTGATTTGCACTCCAGCGTTGCAGATGCCCTGAGGGCACAAGCACTAACAATTGGGAATTGATTGCGTTTATTGGATGAATTTTTGCAAGAATGCTAAGAGCAGAATGGGGGGAGGGCAGAGGGGTTGGGGGCGAGAGCATTCCGTCGCCCCCGAAGACCAAAATTTGTTCCTGAAATTTAAATTGAAATTTTTGCAGTTCGCTGCCTCGTCCCGGGGATGAGGGCAACTCTTTCAACAGTTTGGAATTGAATACGACGTAACTCTTTCAGAAAGAGCTCGTCGCAAATGTGACGAGCTAGTTGGATGTCCACAACCATGGGTTGACCCACGAGAGGCTTTTTGGCAGAAGGCAGCAGGCGCGCGCCTCATCTTGTTGATGCCTCGTCCCGGGTGGGACGAGGGACGAGGAGTGAAGCAACTCCGAAGAGTTGGGAAGTCTTCACCCCCTACCACGTAAGATCCAAAAGGTCCGGCCATCGAGAGGCAACTGGCTGAAGGTGACGACGAAAAGGCGATGCGCACTTCTTTTCCAGTCCTGGTCCCTCTCTCCTGCTGCTGCTCTGGGCTGAGCTTTGCTGCTGCTGCTGCTGCTGCTGCCGGTCCGACGTCTGAGACGTGAATGATAGAATGAGCTGAGCGCGCGTTCTTATATATGATTTCGGTCCGCTACTTCCCCTCCTTTTTCGCGACCGACACTCGGTCGCGTTGCTCGGATGATTTTCCCCTCAAAATAGGTACTTGACATTCCCGTCCGTGAGTGGGAAGCGCTCATTTTGCTTGCAAAATCTCTGCATTTTGAAAACATTTTAAAACATTCAATTGTTTCAACAGTTAAACTATTTTGCCAACAATGAAAGTTTTATAGCAAATTGCTGAATAATTTTCGAATCGAATGGAACCAAAATCGTGCCGATTCGATTTGAGGGAAGGAAGATATAAGCGATTGACGGATGACGCAATATTCCAGGGCCTTCGGCCCGGGTTTTTTGGAATGGCACCCCAGTACCTTCAACAAAGACGTAAGTCTACGTCAAAACTTGGAAATTAAGCCGTTTTGTCATTCGTGAATGACAGGAATAATGAAAAGTTTCACAACGGAATTTTAGAAAAAAAAAAAAACAAATGCCTTATAAAAATTATCTCAATGTCACAAGCAATTTTCGTAACTTTTGTGCAATTTAGTTCATTCGAGCAGCTATTGTTTTTTTTCTACAATGCATTTCTAATGAGAGTACTGTAATGCCTACCAATTAATTCTGGTACTCCATACCGGCACACAGTCATATTTATGGGAGCTGTGTTAACTGTACCATTTTCATTATTGTTGAAGTATCTTAGTCAAGTGACAGACTCATAATAATTTAATTGTAACTATGTAAAAATTGTCAAGATGTGCACACTTCAAACTAATGACAACCACATATCTGTTGGCTTTCAAAATGAATCCTTTTAAACTGTAGCCTCAATTTTGAAGGATCTTCAGCAAGTGAAAAGAAACATTTCTAAAACGAGAAATGTCAAGATTTCCACAACTCGCACTAATGACACGTCATTATTTTAATGAATAATTATAACATTTTCCGTATGAATCCTCAATGGATGTACATAGGGTGCCCAGAATATGGGACTTTTTCTAAAAACCTCGCTCCACAAGCTGAATATTGTTCCTTGAGCTATTTTAGGACTCTGGGCCAAATATGAGCAAAATCGGTCAACATTTACCCATTGATACTCCAAGGTGAAGTTTGTATGGGAAAAATCGAAAAAAATGTATGGAAAACCTAATTTTCTTCCGGTTTGGTCTGCACAGTGCGCTACTTTCATCAAAATATTCTCAAAAGTGAGATTCCTATTGGAAATTTCATGCTCTACAACTTTGTAGAACATACCAAAGCTGTAAAACTCGATCCTGAAAATTTATTAGCGATTTAAAAAAGTCATTTTTGTATGAAAAACAAATTTTTCACCAACTTTAGGCTCGGGTATCAATGGGTTAATCTCAACCAATTTCGCTCAAAATTAGCACAGATGCTTAAAATAAACCAAAAACCCGTTTTTCGCTTGTGGAGCAGGGGGTAATTTTTTCTGGGCACCCTAATGTACACTCATCGTGGAGGGGCGAGGTTATTTTTTTTTTATTTGCAAGTGAAACCTATTCCATAGTGCTCATTGCATCTTGTTTTAAAAGGTACTTTAGTTTGAGGATTGTGGATTTTAATTTTCATTGGATTTTTAATTTGGATGGGAACCATATAATAATTTTAACATACCCAGTTTTCAAAAAGAAACCTAATAAACAGACCAGCCAGACCTCACAAGTGACAGAGGGTCAAAGGGGCTGTGCCACATGCAATTACTTATCAGCGTCACTTGCTTACTTGCCGGATTGCACTTTGTTGTCCTTCTGGTTGACGCTGAGTACTTTTCCACTCCACACAGCAAAATATTGTGTAAATTGTGTTGCATTACAACGAAAAAGTGGTAAATTTATACATTTTTAGAGGTAAAATCACACATTTTATCTGACATTAAGAATTTTTTATACTGTGCATGATGGTATGGAAAGGCAAACAAGTTTCCCCCGTGAAACCGAAAAAGCTCACACAGAAAAAGACCTCACATTCTTCCGCTAGAGTGGGAAGTTTATAAATGAGTGAAAAGAGAGTGAAAATCGAAAGTATTTTCCTGCCTGTTTTGTTGCTGCCGGAAAAGTCATGTGTGTGTGTGTGTGTGCGTTCATGTTTGTCGAGCAGTACCATTTTTCCCGGAAAACAGTTTGGAGGTGGTGGTTAGCACATTTGTGTGTGTCTGCACAAGTATGTGTGGTTGCTGTTTTGCAAGGAATTTTACCGCTTCGAGACGACGTGTTTATGCATTTTGCCATGCTTGTGGTTTGTCTGTGAGCACACACGGCCAAGGAAGCAAAGAGCACACAGGCTGCCGTCAAAGTTTGGGAAAGGAAAACCGATTCTGACTCTGAGACTGCTTGCCTGGCAGCCTGATCCTGGCTAGCTGTACTAGGTTTTGCAGGAATGTGTGTGTGTGTGTGGCTTGTGTGCCGTGTCGTGCTCATTGCATCAATGGATGTGAGGGAATTGACATTGGGGTAGATTTTTTTGAAAAATATTTAAAATTTTAATTCAATTTTTTTTCTTGCCTAAGAATTTATAGCCGAAAAACTTACAAATTTACTCAATTTTAATTCTGTTAACGCGTCATCCATAAAGTATGTCACACAAAAACCGGCCAAAATTAACCGCCGTCACATTTTGCCAGACGCCAAATGCGAAGCGAGAAACCAGCCAAAAACAGAACGAAAAGTTGTGGTCTCACTCGGCAAGAGGCGTAAAACAAGACTTGGCACATAATTTCAATACTCATTCCCTCAATTTCAGGGTTGCATTCGAGTCTCGTTGGAATTAAAAAAAAAGCTGCAAGTATGCAAGAGAGCCACGGTGTGTTTTGTAGCACAAACTTACTTACAAACTTATAAAAATTCAGCAATTTGGCACTATGAAAGAAGGGCTCTTTCCCTAAATTTGCGAGGTGCATCAAAATATTTCGTAAGAGGGTCTAGAGCAACTTTTTTTGAAGTTTTTTTTTTCAATTTTATCAGATTTTTCCTCAGAAAAGTCACTGAAAACCAGTGGATTCATGTACATATCTATTAAATTTTTTATGGCTATGCCTTGGGAGAATCTAAATAACTTATTTGACCTTCAATAAAAAGTTTGCGACCCAAACTTACAAAACTTCTTTGAAATTACCGCAAAATCTAAGCAGGAAGAACGGAGGCGCCCGAATTTGTTTGTTAATTTGTCATAATTTACAGTAACATATTGCTCAGATACAAATTTAAGCATTTTACAATGCTAAACTTAAAGTATTTCATTAAAAAGTTGTTGATTATCCAACATATTTTTATTCACTTTTCTGCCATATTACACCATTACGTGTTAAAACGTTTTTGAATCTTATCTGAAAATTTTTCATGGAAGCTAGTGATAAAAAAATCGAAAAACGAAATTGTTTAGTTAAAATCAAACTTTAAGTGGCTGTATCTTAAAAATTGCGCAATTTATCAAAATTTCTGTGCAATAATTTCTATTGCAAATTTAATGTTACATATAAAACTGACATAAAAAAAAATTAACTATACTTTTATTTTTTTCAAAAAAAAATATGAATTTGACGAAAAAATTAAAGTTTAAGTTAAAAACATCACAAAATTTCTAAATTAGGTCATATGAATTTTAGGGAATTGACTACATGTGAAAATATAAGCATCTGTCTGAACTTTGCAGTCTTGATCAGAAAATTCTTCAATAGACACAGATTTTGGAAAATTTACGAGTCTATATTTACGTACCATTTTTGTATTACAACTGCCAAAATTGTATTGAGCCTTGTATGGATGATCCAATGACACAAAATAGCTGCTTTGATCAGGTGTTCTTACAAAGTGTGTACAAAATACACGAACCCGAAGGGTTAAGGTTGAATTATGTGAAATGAATGATTGGGAAATTGAGATCTTTGCATATAATTTCTAATATGAATATAGCATGGCAGACAAGAATTTGAATATGAGAACATAAGAACTTCCCCCGATAATTATTTGGCTTTAACTGAGTGAGTTCTATTTTTATGACCAAAGAGGTCATTTTTTGCAGCTTTCCGTACAAAATGCTTAAAAAAAATCAAATAAATGTATTTTAAAAATGGGTTTTTTAAATTGATTTGGTGTCTTCGGATATGTTTCAGGTATTAAAGAGATAAATTTGTGAAATGAAAATGACAGTGTGAAAAAATTACCCGATTTTCTATTATATATTTTTCTACAAACTGCGCAAAATCACCATTTTGAAAAAAAATGATTAGAATGAAAAAAAAAAAGCAGTCAAAATAGTATTACACAACTGAAAAATCCCATCAATAAAAAAATCATTTTGTTTTCAGTTCAAGTTTTCCAAAATGCATCCTCAGGTGAAATGCTTTTCGCTTATCCTCAAAGCATTTGTCTTTGTTCTTCTTCTTCAGCTTTTGCCTTTGGAAGATTAATTCATCATTATAGCTTTACCTCCATGCCATTTCACTGCCGAAATCCACGAACAACGAACGAACGACGACGACGACGATAAACATGTGTAAGCTACAGGAAAATTGTTGAAATTAAAAAAAAAATCACGGAAGTAAAAACATGATAATTTTGATAACTTTTTTAACATTCAAAATACATTACTTGGCCTTTATTAACAAATCGAAAGGGAACAAAAAAAAAACTTGCATGAATCAGTATAAAAATTAAAATAGATATTTTTTAGTTTGCTTATAACTTTGCAGAATTCTCATCCCATTCCAGGAAAAGTGTTACGTGTGTGTGTGTGTTTGTTCTACGAATTTCCCTAGTTGGATAAAACAAACTTTTCCTCGTTATTTCGAGACGAACATTTTCTGAAACTTTTCTCTGAATTGATAGTTTTTTTTTTCTCTCTTTTCTTTTCATTCCCTCAGCACACGACTTCTCCTAACGTTATTTTCACATGCCGAAAAAATATTCGGAAAAGACTGGGAAATAAAAGCAACATCAAGCCTCTTCCTTCCTCTGGCACATTAATGCCCTTTTCCTCCCAACGAAGAAGACACGTGTGAGCTACTGCAGCAACCGGAAATGGGGAGTCCCTAGGCTTTGGGTGGCGCAAAAAAAAAAGCGGTCGAAGGAAGTGCAAAGGAAAATTAACTCAGGACACGCGACGTCCTGGGCGACGACGCTGCTGAAAAGGGTTATGTGAGCTGGGTTTTTTTTTCTCACTACAACTAAAAGGAAAGGAAAAGAAAACAAAACGAAAATGAGAAGAGTTTCGGAGTTTTTGGGCCACGTACGATGGAGGCAAAAGGAAGTTAATGAAAAGTTTTCGAAAGGAAATTTTGTCTTGAATATTTCATATGAATGGAAATGCAAAGTTCGTGATTTTCGGGAAATTCCGTTATGCAATTGGATTAGAGTTTGAAGAGAGAAACTTTGTTATGCGTTCATTTCTCAGAATGTGAATAACTCAGAGTATGATAGTCATACTAACCAAATAGCCATTGCAATGCTCTTCAAAGATTGAGATTTGTTTTATAAAAGTATTCAAAAAAATAAAAAATAAGTAAAAAACTCGATTGCTTGATAGAAGACATAATAAATCAAAATAGTTAAAATACATAAAGGCACAAGTTTAAAAAAAGATATACTTTTTTAGTTTTTTAGCAGATCTTTTTCAGTTTGAGTTTGAAATTGACTTCTCGCCTTTTAAACTAACCAATTTTTTTTATGACATACCTCATCGAAAGCAATTCATCAAATTCACCGGAACAAAAATCGTAAGGTAGAATCTTTTCTCGGTGCAGTGGAGCAAAAGTTACACGATTACCGGTTTCTTTCGTGATTTCCACCTTGTCGCTGATTTTTCACCTCTATTGCATCCTTTAGTCAAAATTTGCCACTGCATTTTTCTAATGCACTTGGCTGCACAATTTCGTGCCATTCTGAGCAGCTCACTGGAATGCACTTCCGTTGCTGATGCAAGCAACGACAGTTTCCCCCGAAACAAGATGAAGAAGCAAAATTGAAAGAAAAATTAAATTTTCCTTCGAATTCTTGGTGGCATTTCAGCAGGGTGGGATCCAATCCTAGCGGGCGAACCAAGCTGGCAACATTCCGTGCACGGTACTTGTTTGCTGTGTAAACTAATAAAATAGAATTCAGTGCGAATCTTCAATCGAGAGCGTTTCCAGGAACACGGTGCTGCCAGGAAGGAAGTCAGGTGTATAATAACACTGTATATTTTGTGCTCCATGCAACGTGTGAGTAGATGCGCAGATTTTTGGGGATAATTCCAGAATTTCAAAAACTAAATTTCAGGGCGAAATATTTTTTTTTTCGTGGTCATTGAAACATTCGTTAAATAGGTTAGTAATTTATTTAAAAATAATTGTTTTAACCAACTATGTTTTCTTTCATGCATCTTCCTTTAGATTTGGTTCATGACTTTTAAATCCACTTCTAATAGAAGGGAACGTCTATTTGCAAACTTCAAACTCACAGTGATTTAACGTTGTTTGTTGTTTGTTGTTTGTTGTTTGTTGTTTGTTGTTTGTTGTTTGTTGTTTGTTGTTTGTTGTTTGTTGTTTGTTGTTTGTTGTTTGTTGTTTGTTGTTTGTTGTTTGTTGTTTGTTGTTTGTTGTTTGTTGTTTGTTGTTTGTTGTTTGTTGTTTGTTGTTTGTTGTTTGTTGTTTGTTGTTTGTTGTTTGTTGTTTGTTGTTTGTTGTTTGTTGTTTGTTGTTTGTTGTTTGTTGTTTGTTGTTTGTTGTTTGTTGTTTGTTGTTTGTTGTTTGTTGTTTGTTGTTTGTTGTTTGTTGTTTGTTGTTTGTTTTTTTTTGTTTTTTTTTTGTTTTTTTGTGTTTTTTTTTTTGTTTTATTTAACTTTTTGGTCTGCATGGTCTTTTAAACCATTCTTCATATTATGCCTGATTTTTTTTTTTCTTAAAAATGTCAAACCTGATGGAAAATTTACTTCACTTCACAAACTGCAAAAATGTTTCGATTGCAAATCCTCACTGACAAAAATATTCTACCTATAAAAACAGCCCCCTCTGTCTACCTTCATCTATAATTGATAGTTGAAACAAAACCTGAAAAATGTATAATTGAAATTCAATTCCGATCGTGATACTGCCGCAACTTCAATGGCTGGGGCTTCGCTCGAAAAAAAAAACTCAAAAAATACTCACCACGCGAGTGGTGAACCAATTTGAGGGGGATTAGCGGGGATCTCATCTAGATGAGCATAAATCCACAAACTCGGCCTCGTGGAAAAGCTCCTGCCACCCCCGCCCCCTTCCAGCTACTGCATTTTGGTCGGTTGGTTGACATGCCCAACGTCTGGTCTGGTTCAGCAGTGATAACAACAGTTAGTGGAGTTGGTATGCGGATATCTTTTTATACGGGAATAAGCTTGAAGTGCAGGATAGGGATGTCATATATTCTATAGAATTGAAACGAATTTAAAAAATAGTTTCGTTAAAAAGCAAAAAGCAAAAAGCAAAAAACAAAAAGCAAAAAGCAAAAAGCAAAAAGCAAAAAGCAAAAAGCAAAAAGCAAAAAGCAAAAAGCAAAAAGCAAAAAGCAAAAAGCAAAAAGCAAAAAGCAAAAAGCAAAAAGCAAAAAGCAAAAAGCAAAAAGCAAAAAGCAAAAAGCAAAAAGCAAAAAGCAAAAAGCAAAAAGCAAAAAGCAAAAAGCAAAAAGCAAAAAGCAAAAAGCAAAAAGCAAAAAGCAAAAAGCAAAAAGCAAAAAGCAAAAAGCAAAAAGCAAAAAGCAAAAAGCAAAAAGCAAAAAGCAAAAAGCAAAAAGCAAAAAGCAAAAAGCAAAAAGCAAAAAGCAAAAAGCAAAAAGCAAAAAGCAAAAAGCAAAAAGCAAAAAGCAAAAAGCAAAAAGCAAAAAGCAAAAAGCAAAAAGCAAAAAGCAAAAAGCAAAAAGCAAAAAGCAAAAAGCAAAAAGCAAAAAGCAAAAAGCAAAAAGCAAAAAGCAAAAAGCAAAAAGCAAAAAGCAAAAAGCAAAAAGCAAAAAGCAAAAAGCAAAAAAGCATCCCCATTCAACTAAATTTTCCAATTCAACCACCACTTTCCTCCCACGTCACCACCACCGCCCACTCAAAGTCCCATATGCGGAAATATTATTTTTCCGGATTATGCATTTTTATTATTCCTTCCCGGTGGACGCCGTGTGGAGCACTCGCTCGGATTACAGCTGTAAATCATCAACAGGAGGACACCTCACCGACCCTTACTGACAGCAGCCAGGACCGGGAGATCCTTTTGCGGCGGGGGTGTTTTACTTTTCCGCCGACTGTCCAGACCGCCTTGGTCGGGGCTTTTTGGTGGTTTTCAGTCGCGTCAACACGCCAACCAAAACCAAAAACTAACTTTGGTTTTGGGAGGGGAAAAAAACTACAGAATTACAAAAGTGGGGAAATTGGCGGGAAGGAACAAACTTTTCATGAACTATCTCTGTGTCTGTGTTTTCCCCTTTCCTCGCCTCTCAGGGCTCAGTTCCGGGGGAGGAAGAGCCACCGTTGGCCACAACCGGCACTAGTGGGTGCTTTTCTGGGTCTGGGCTGCATCTGTCTGGCTGCTGCTGTTGCTGTTCCATGGCATCGGATCCGGAATGATTCAACAAAATATATGCAAATCTGGAAAGATTAACGCTACAGTGTGAATATGTTTACCGATGTGTGGGGGCCCGAACTCTATCCGCTTTGCTATCTCGAGTCCATATGGTCCGGAGATTCCGTATGTGGAACCATGTCGAGCTTTAGCCGTGGACGGATTTAAACTTTGTAGCGAGTTGAACTTTAATCGATTGAAATTGGAAATTAAATTTTATTAGAAGTGAAATAGACAATTGTTATGATTGAACTTTGAAGAAGATATCATCGTAATCGTGCAATCTTGACGTACGTCGACAAGAGATGTCGAAAAATTAACTTCTGAAATGTGCTCAGGAATCAAAATTACATCTGAAACAAAGTGTTTGCACGAAGACACGAAGATGGGTCGGGACAACTTTCTCCGATTTCGTTGCTTTATACGAAAGCTCGCGTGAAGCATTAGTCAAATTAGAATGTATACAAAATTCCAGTGCACGTCCCGGTTCTGTAACTGTGCAGATAAAGCGAAAGAAATGTTTCTTTTTTTTTCGTTTAAGGGGAAGTAACAATGAAGACCTGTTTTGTTTGGATAGTAGTAATTTTCTTGATAAAAGTTATTCAAATAAGTATTAAATTTCAAAGTTTCGTGGTTTGCTTGGTCGTTTTCAAAGATAAAAATATTACAGACGATGTAACTCCTTCAAAGATAAAGAAACCACGAGGCAATGGACAACCACAGGGCACGTGCTCATGGAGCGATTCTTCCCAGCAATACCTGGGGCCGACTCGTTGGTTGGTGGTCTACCAACGTTGCCCCAAGGAAAGTTCAACGGTATGACCACCGAAACTTGGCCACTTGTTGTTGTAGTTGCCAGACATTCCACGCCAGTATCTCTCTTCACTCATTCAGATTCTGTACACCACGGCCCATTATTTATTTATGAGTGGTGCTATGCTGTCCATATAAAAATACACAGAAAAAAGCTAAACACACACACACGTACATACATTATGCTTTTATGTATGACCGACGGGTTCCATCAGACCAATTTGGGAGAGCGGGGGTGAATGTGACCAGGCTCGAAGGCAAATGGGCTGCTCACCAGAGAAGAATTGGCAAAGAAAACCCCGCCGGAATAAACGCCACAGCAGGACGTGAGTGGTACGTGCCCCCGGTGAAACTGTGATACCTTTTCGGCTCTGGGCGACATCTCGATGAAGGGGCCGATAAACGAAATCCTTTCTAGTCTGATGGTCACAGGATGTGGACGAAAGTTTGTGTGGTTGAGGCGGGCTGTGAGTATTAGTTCGCGAAGGTGGATCGCTGCAACTGTTTCCATGGAGACGAATGTGTGGAGGCCGGAAAACGGATTCTAGCTTGGATGATGGAAATTTCGGTTGAAGAAAACGTTTTGCCTTTTTACTGAGGTAAGGCTATAATCCTGCTTTACATATCGACTCAGAATCGAAAACTGAACAAATGTCTGTGTGTATGTGTGTGTGTATGTATGTATGTGACCAACAAACTAGCTCATGTTTCTCGGCACTGGCTGAACCGATTTGACCCGAACTTGTTGCATTCGACTTGGTTTAGGGTCCCATAGATCGAGTTTTATACAGATTGAAGTTTCGATAAGTAGTTCAAAAGTTATGTATAAAAATGTGTTTTCACATATATCCGGATCTCACATAAATGTATGTAAACTATGCCCGGGTCCATCATCCGACCCATCGTTGGTTAGGTTATCGAAAGACCTTTCCAACGAGTCTAAAAAATTGAAGATCTGGCAACCCTGTCTCGAGATATGGCCACATAACTTAACTTTTTATTCCGGTTCTAAAAAATAGATGAAATTTGTGTACAGCCATTGTTGGTAATGAGTGAGGAAGGCTCCAACCATGGGTGTACTAAGTTAGTTTTTTGATTTGCTTCTAATTTTAGATAGGTAAGTCAAATCTTGAAAATTCTTAATCCACAAGAAAGGTCATTTCAGAATCATTTCATGCAATAACCACCCTTGTTTGCAAATTGTGAAATTTATATGCTGCAGTTTTTAAGCATAACTTTTGATGTGCTTTACCAAATCTTATAAAATTCAGTAGGGACTTATGGGACCCCAAGATGAATCGAATAAGGCCAATACGGTCAAAATCGGCCCAGACATCGACGACATATTCCAGTGACATTGATTCGGTACACATGTCTACATACAGCCAAACACACAGACATTTGCTCAGCTTTGATTCTGAGTCGATATGTATAAATGAAGGTTGGTCTAGGAGGTCTTACTAAAAAGTACATTTTTCAAGTGATTTCATAGCCTTTCCTCAGTAAGGTGAGGAAGGCAAAACAGAGGGTTTTTTGAAAAATTTCCGAAAACCGTAAAACTTGGTAGTGCCAAAGAAAAGGGATGGTCGAATTTAGCTGAAATTCGAGATTCTTGCAGGTTTGGATAGTGCAAACCACTCCGCCAAATTTCAGCATGATCAGAAAAAAAGTTGATTTGTACTTTTTTTTGTACAGTTGGGGTACAATCAGTGTTGCGTTCCTCACGCGCTCACCCGCTCGTGAGCGCTCACTTTTCGCTCATTCGCGAGGAGGAGCGCTGCGCGAGCTAGCTCGCGTTTGCCCGCGCTCACGTTTGCTCCGATTTTTTCAGCTCACGTTTGCTCCACGCTCGCGCTCGCGCTCATTTTGGACGTATCGTTAATCATTTAACGTTTTTGAGAAAGTTTTTTTTCTCAATTCTAGATGGATTTTTTGCTAAAGGCGCAGCAGGGCTGTGGAAATATCACTTTGTGAACAAATTTTATGATATATGACCATATATCAACCATGTTTTTAAATAATAGGTTGGATTCGCAAGTGTCAAATCATTTTGGAGACATACAGTTGAATGTATAAATATTTTCGAATTAATAGGCCTTATTGTATTAAGGTAAGCAGAGAGGTGCGGGAGGAGGGATATAGACGCCTAAATAAAAGGGCCTTTAAACCTTAGAAAAACTTACAGCACAATGAATTGATTCGAGAGGATTTATGCTTTGGTAAGTTCGATTCAATGTGTATGTGCTTGGTTGATTAAAATATAACATTAAACTGTTTTATGTACCTAATCAGTGTTTTGACTGCATTTCCAGAGTGCGGGTCAGAATGAGCTACCATTAAAAAAAAGTTATTCCGTTTATTAAATCTTTCGGTGATTCAGTTAAAAGAAACCGCTGATCATTTCTATTAAGTTAGTCTTTATTTGGACAAACATTTTAGAAAATAGAGTAACATTGTTGAAGCAGTTCTATTTTTAAAAATAAGCCTCAAAATTGCTGAGGGTTGTAATAACCCTTTTGTCTCAAATCATATAAATTGTCAATATTTTCACCACGAAAAGGTTAGCTCTTCTTCCCCCAAGTAGATTTTATTCAACACTTCCGCAACCAAGCCTCTGAAAATATTCAATTATAAGTTATATATGATTATTTGAACATGGATGATTGGTGATAAAAGGTTATTTTAAAAATTTAAAATATACAGAAATCGTCAATATTTTTTTGTACATAACAAACAATACAATGTAATTGGTCCAATATGGATTTGATGTGTATACAAATGTCTAGATTTTAAACTGAACGTAAATTTCAGTTCGCTGACCAAATCCATTTCATTGCTTACTTTTGTTTGATGGACCACTTTCTTGTTTGTTTTTGCTGCCTGTGCTAGGGTAGTTCTAGAAACTTCGTTTCAAACAGGTAGATGCTTCAACAGGAAAAAACAACTACCTACTTTGGCTCACCAGCTCACGTGAGCGCATAACACTCCGGTGAGCGTGAGCGAGCACGAGCTACCTGATAAAAACTCACGCTCCAGCTGGAGCGAGCGCGCCTTCCGTGAGCGCTCGCTCATTCGCAACCCTGGGGAAATTTAGCAAAATTGTCGATTTTTTTCAAAAAAAAATAAAAGAATTAATTATTTGATTTGCAATATGAAATGAGCAAAATTAACTGTATTTGTTAAGCTTTATTTTCAAATTTGAAACTATTTTTATAAATAGTTCAGAAAATTTCACAAGAGTTTCCAATTTCAACTTTAGCAATTGGACCGCTAAATTTCGAGATCAGTTGCAAATTACAGGCAAATCAAGTGATCAGCGATGGAATAATCATCAATAAAACAAAATCATTGTACGTTCATCAAGAGAAAAAATCCGAAAGGAGCATGGCTCTCCTCTCTCGCGCATGAAAGATCTGTAAAAGGAATTTAAAAAAATCAACATCTTGATTATTCGGCAGAACATCTTATTCACTACTACACTGGCAAGTGTAACGTCACACGTACAAAAACGACCTGTCACATTTTGTAGATGGGCAATGTGTGTAAACAAAGTGAAATAAATATTTTTAAATGGTGCTGACAAGGAAATTCACAAAAAATCATCAGCAGATTGATTTTCTTGAAGAATTTCGGGAGCGATTTTCTTTCGCGTGATTTCTCTCCTCTCTCTTTCACGGGTAAAGAAAGTTCGCTGGCGAAATTGATTTTTTTGCGATTATTCCATCCCTGCAAGTGAACATTATTTCTCGATGTTCAAAGTCTCAGAGAATTTTTTTTAGGAAATTTGCCTCGGAATTAAAAAAAAATTGTTGTGCTTTTAATTCAAGAAATATTGTTATAATGCAAAACATTAAAAGAAATCCAAAATTGATTTAAAAAGCTTCATCTGATTAAGAAGATGTCTTTTTTAGTCTTCTCAAACAAATCGAAAATAATTGAAAATACATAAAAAATTACGACGGTTTTGTTCGAACGCGAATCAGTTCAATACGGAGCGTCGGATCGAGGTGCTCTTTGTTGCGTTGGGTTCGTATAAGTCCAAGGAAGGTTCTTACGCCAAAAAGTGACAAATTTGGCCACTCTGGAACCGATTCCGGAAAATTTGCAGATTGTATGGGAAAAGTTGCGTAAAATCAAATTTTGATCACAGGAGGCTGAATAAGCAAACAAGCTAAAAACGTCAACAAACCAAAAAAGGGCAGGATGAAGTTTGCCGGGAAAACCTTGTTGAAAATAAAAAATACGTATTTTGGGATTTTTCAGTGATAAACAGTTAAATGGAAAAATCAATTTTATCCCTTTACGATTTCAAGCTAAGAAATCATTAAAAACATGATTAAGTATAAATTCAGATAAATTGAAGGGATCGCTCCATACCATCGTCATTAGAAATCGAAAATAGACTGGAATTCGTGATCAGCGACCAACATAACCTCTTCGGACAAAGTTACTCGCAAATTGACGAGAGATTTGAGCTCCTTATTTCGATTTTAAATTCAAGAAAAATCAGAAATCAGCTCAACATTTTTTTTATCTATTTATTTTTAGTCAACCGAAATTTGAATCAATCACTTCCCTCTTTCGTCCATCTGTCTAGACTTGCATAAATTCTCAGTCTCATCGATCGTCGTCACTGTGCTCGAACTGTGAAAACCTGTCAGTGACATCGTGCCCGTCGAACGGTCCAGCTCGGCGTACAGCACCGCAGGGCATTTAAAGTTTGACTAAATAAAAACCGGAAACCGTTTATCGATTAAAATCGAACCAGCAAACACATTTCCAGGGGCAGCAGGCAGACAGACGAAACCGGCCAGTCATCCGGGGGCAATGCAATTCCCGCTGTCAGTTGCACAGAAAATGCACCGGTGGAGATGAATCACCGGTTGGGGGTGGTCCACTTTAGGGTAGAGGGGCAAGTTGTTGGTTTTGCTTAATTTGTTTTAAATTGTCCAAAAGCATACTAAAATATGATTTTTAGCAGTTGATGATTTCAGTCGTGTTTTGTCAAAATTTATTATCTGTACTATTTTGGTTGTTCATTTTGCAAATGTGACTAAATGTCACCAAACTCAAACATGTAAATTGAATGTCCAGTGCAACCAATGGCTGTTTGCTAAAAGTCATTGAAAAAAGAGCAAAACGACATCAAACAAAAAAGACAAACAAATACACACCCACAAACAGAAATGAGCAACTCAGTTTGAAAAAAAAACTGGAAACGTCTGTTTCAAATGGACCCACACATGCACACAGGTTCAGATTTCCTGATTTGAAACCCAAAGCGACGAAAAGACCGACGATGGGACCTGGCTTGTCCTGGTGACACATGCGTGATGAATTATTTCGATTGTTTTTGGGCATTTTTTGTTTTGTTGGGCCTAGAGCTTTCTCGGTGTCCTCTGTCGTGTGCCGTTTGTGGAAGGCTATGAATGTTGCAGCCGGACAGGACAGGCCAGACAAACCGGTTCAAAAATTTAATTACTGCAACCAGAACTATGATTGAAGGGTTGTCATGAAGTCATGATTAAAATTTCACTTGTTTTTTTATTTATTTTTATTGTTGATAATATATTTGATTTTATTAAATTTTTTTTGAAACATTAAATATGTTTTTAATAAATTTATAGGTTATCTTCCGTTTAACAGAATCCTGTTTGCAGGAAAATACATGTTTTTCAGCAGAGTTTTCATTTCGATTCCAAAACAAGTACAACGATAAAACTTCCATCGTAAAACGAAGATCGATTCCGCAAACTGCCCGAGGTGGTTGTTGTTTTGGGAACGATCCCGAGCCAGCCACAATACGGAAAAACATTTTCTTCCCATCGTTCCATGGGAACATCAGGGTGGTAAAGTGAATCGAGGATGCCCTACGTGGAACCGGTGTAAGATGTGAAACTTGTTCGCTTTTTCTTCGCATCTCGATGTTTGACCGATTCTGATGAACAGTGGATCATTACATAGAGTTTTAAATAGAAATATTTAAAGATTTATAATTTATGATCTATATTTCAAACTGTTTTTAGGCCATTATTATTTTATTTGAAGTTCTTGTCTCCCCAAGTTTCAAATTTTTCTAAATAAATTACAAGGAGAAAAATCATCAAATGGTACATGGAAATGATTGAAAAGCGTACCAAAATATTTGAAAACAATTTTCGTGTCCCGATTTTCATTGTTAAAACAAGAAAAAGTTATGAAATTTTCGGCACCTTCCATTATTTTTTAATGACCTTTGATTTATAAGCGCTTTGGCAATCACAGCTGAGCAATTCACAATTATTTCGATCACCCGAGTTTTTGCTTTTTTTTATCTGGCTGAAACTTTTTGGGTGCCTTTTGAATGCCCAAAGAAGCCATTTTGCATCATCAGTTTGTCCATATAATTTTCAATGCAAATTTGGTAGCTGTCCATACAAAAATGGTTTCTGTAAATTCTGTATTATTTGAATGAATCGATTTTATTTTTACGGCAAAATTGTTGGTAGAAATGAGGAATACATTTGTAATTTAACTTTTTTTGCTGATTTTAAAAATCACTTTTTGTCACTTGTTTTTTTTCCAAATTGAAAATATTTTTATTTTTATTAGCTTATTTTCAATAAGCTGAAAAAAATCCCTACCTTTTACTTTTTTGAACTGTGTTAAAACGGTCTTAGAATGCTAATATATGGCCATGAAAAGATTATAAAATAAGGGAAAAGCGATTTTCTCAGAGTTGCCCTATGAGTCCTCGTTTTGGAACTTATGGTCCGATTTTCAGTGCAAAAAAAGGAATATTTGTGGAATCTTCTGCTCTTTTTTTTAACATTTCAAATATTTAAAATCAAGCCCAACATTTTAAAGTGTAAAAAATAAGTTGTTTTAGCCCTTTCAGAAAATTACTCTTGATTATTAAATTTTGAAACTTTTTTTCAATGAAAAGAGCTGAAAATGTCACAAAGTTGTATTTTTTTATAATTGAAATCTAATAAGTTAAAATATTTTTTCAGAAAATATAGTTTTCTAATATCAAGGCAAGGCCATTGCAAATATTCACAATCACGTACAATCAGTTTAAAACAATTTAAAAGGCACTTACACTGTTGATTAAAATGTTTAATAAGATTACCGATTCCATTAAACAATATTTTAAAGTGCATTTTACAATTTTTTGTCATAGAATTGTTGAAACCAAGGCTTGTATTCGTTTTTTCACCCAAGTCTTCATACAATTTTGGGAGCTGGTCATACAAAATGGGTTTGTTAATGTTTGAAATTCTGTATCTTGAGAAGGGATTTTCTGATCGATTTGGTGTAGTTATGTTTATGATTAAGACTTTTCAGAAAATGGCATGTGTTAAAAAAAATCCATTTTTTATTGAACTTTCAAGTTAAATTCCCAAGATACAAATTTTTTAATTTTTAATTTTTTTATTTGTTTTAAGGGTGCACAGCAACCAAGGAATTTGTTATCTTCTTATTCCAAAATTATCAAACTTACGGACCCAATCCTGCAATAATCCGATTGTGCAAATAGGCAACTTTTGTTGTAAATCGCTTTGCAGATAGTACTTTAGGGGATGAATGAAAAATTATATCGATAGTTTCCGTAGTTTTGAAAATACTAAAATATCGGTAACAAAAATCATGGTGTAAAAGCTCTGGTTGATGTGCACCGTTAGGGGAACAAAAAAAGACATCTTCATCACCGAGTTGGATAAATACGAAGAAAACTGAAAAAATCAAGTTTTGCAACGAGTTCCATACAACATTTTTTGCAATTCCGAAAAAAACCCATTGAGTGAAATTTTATGTCAAATTTTCATGTATTTTGTCAATAAATCGTTTGATTCAAAAAAATGTTGAAAAGAGTTACTTTTCGAAACAAGTGCTGAAAAGTTCAATTTTTCAGCACCCATTTCAGTGTTGAAAAGTAGAACTTTTCAGCATTTATTTTGAAAAGTTTTGCTATTCGTTTCTGTTATTTTTGGTACAGAAAAGTAGGCTATTTCGTCGTTCAAGAATGACAGGAAAATTAAATAGTTTCACGATGGAATTGCAAAAAAAAATATTTTTTTCAAAAAAATATCAAAATTTCAATGGAAATAGAAGTCAAACCAACTGAAAACAATCTAAAATGCCTTTTTCTGCATTGATAACCATATTTAACATGTTTGGACTCGTTTGAAAATATTTTGAACTTTTATGAAATTACTATGTACAGCACCGCAAAAACTTTTTTTTCTCGCAAAAATAAAATTTTAGTCAGTACTTAGAAATTTTGGAAATCAATGATTTCAAAACAACTGGACAGGTGTATGATGCATTTTAAAATACTTGTTTTATTCAAATGTTGACACCGTGGCCTGTTATTTCAATTTTTAACTTTTTTATTGAGAAAAAAATTGAAATAACAGGCCACGGTGTCAACATTTGAATAAAAAAAGTATTTTAAAATGCATCATACACCGCGAATTTAGGAGCACGTTTTTTTATAGCCTTTCCTCAGTAAGGTAAGTAAGGCAAAAATGTATTTGGTTAAGATTGATACATTAAGATAACTTTTACCAAAAAGTGGTCATTTCTCACCAATTATTCAAATATAACATTTTACCAAACCTGAACCACTGTTCATCGGTTAGGTCTGTGGCCACAAAAGTGCTGCCGGCAATCTACACTGTACATCGATATTGTTTTATTCAATAAGACGGACCGGAGCAGCCCTATCTTCGGCTTGGCTCGTCTCGGCCAGCGGTTTTGTATTTATTTCTTTTTTTGTAGGAAAAAGAAATCACAATAAAACTCAAAAGTTTTCCTGCACTTCAAGCCGACGCGATGTACTTCCTCCCTTTTTTTTTCGAGGAAAAGAAACCAATAGAAAAAATTCAAACAGGGGAAAAAAGCAAACTTTCATTGATTACGACCAAACCACCGAGCGCGGAGTGGAAAATTGCGCGGGAAATTCAAACACAACAACAATTGAGTTCTGAAAAGGAACAAGTTGGAAAGGAAAAACATTTCCCAGCAAAGATGCTTGTCTTGGAATGTGTGTTTGTGTGAGTGTTGCACTTTAGCAGCCAGCACACTGAATGGGGGTGAGAATAGTCCAACAATGGACTGGATGCGTTGAATGCAATTCGTTGTACTTTTCCGGTCTAGTGGATTTGAATGGAAAGTGAACTTTTCGAACATAATGCTGGAACGATCATCTTTGTAGGGAGTATCTTTTGCAAGTTATTGAGCTGGAAAAAAAATCAACAAATAGAAAGTTAACGCGAATTTTGAAGCACGTAAAATCAGATTCAAAATTTGGTTGCTACTTCCACCCGTAAATCAAATTTCGAAAACTTCCGTCGAATAAAATCTGCTCACCAACTGGTACAAATTCAAACAACCAGAGCAAATTTTCCTCCCCCTTTCCACCCACAAGTGGCAACAAGAGTTTTCAATTAAAACAAATCATTTTCCATTATTGGCCTGTCCGCGAACGTGTGTCGGAACACTCTCCCTTCCGGGGAGGTCACAATCGAGTCTCGAGGACCACTTCGGTGAGTGTGTGTGTGTGTGTGTGTGTGTGTGTGTGTGTGTGTGTGTGTGTGTGTGTGTGTGTGTGTGTGTGTGTGTGTGTGTGTGTGTGTGTGTGTGTGTGTGTGTGTGTGTGTGTGTGTGTGTGTGTGTGTGTGTGTGTGTGTGTGTGTGTGTGTGTGTGTGTGTGTGTGTGTGTGTGTCCCCGAAACAAATCCTCCGCCGACTTGTGCGGTCCAGGTTGGCGCCGTCGATGCCGATTGTGACTTTTGGACAGTTTGGCATTGTGGGTGGTTTAAAGCGGGGTGGAGGGGTTAGGGAAAATCCCGGGAAACTCCTTCTACGAGTGTTTCAATTTGGCTACGCATCGATTGCTGGCAGGGGAGGTAAGCAGTTAGCAGTTAAAATTTGATGGAAATGTTTTTTTGAAGTATGTTTGTCTTTCTCACTTTGCTGAAAAAAGGCTATAAAATCACTCAAAAAATGAACTTCTTCATTTGACCTCCTAGACCCACCTTCCCGTGTAAGGCTAAACAAATAGTTTCAATCAACTCGATGCATACCACCTTTCCTACAAATCGCGCCAATATTTCCAATTATCCACACTACGATGGCAATTTAGTGCCATTTTTCACCTATTAGTGCGGCAAACGGTTGATAATTGCGCCACGTGTGGTGCTGCTTTCTGTTGCGCACTTCAAACGCACCCCCCGAACTGAAGTGGCTTTTCTGGCCAAGATATTGGAAACAATTGATTTCCCCTTACCCTGGCCAGTCCAACGCACAATATATTCGCCCTTGGGCACTCACATTTTGCTCACCGAACTGCACCGGAAAGCAATTTTAATCCGGACTGAATTAATTTGTACCTTTGTTTCTAATCCTGGCTTCAATGACGACTGCCCCACCTTGTTCATATCAGCAATGAGTACGCAAACAGTTCGTCGTACCTGGAAAACGCACTTTCATCGGATTGATGTTGATTAGAGTGCTCACCTGTTTATTCATCTACCCACCCGAACAAAACCGGCTCCAGCTTTGATTGAAATCCCGGCTTCATTGGAGCCTGCGGGGAGGCAGGAAAAATTAATTTCCGCTGCCGCCATTCACTCCGTTTCCAATAATGGTTGCAAACTATTGACACTGACCAACTAATTGCTATGTTGTTGATTGTAGAACTGCAAAATTGTGTTCAATGGTTTCGAAGCAAACAGAACGATGGCGTGACAGGTTTATTTAAACCGGAAAGGCTACTTTAAAAAAAGATATTGAAAAAGGAAAACTTAATCTTAGGCTGGTACAAATATTTTTAAAAGTATTTGTCACACCTCTTTCAAGATCGACCCGAAAAATCAGGGGCCAAAAGATTGTTTCTTCAAAAACTTCAAAATTTCGATGGAAATTTTTAGTGCAATTAACTGAAATCAATTCAAAATTCATTCCCCTGTGTTTTAGAATAATTTTCAGCATGTTTGGGTTTATTAAATATCTGTTGATTTTGATTATTTTTCGTTGAAATTTTTTTCGCGGATGTTACCAAAAGTTGCACCTTATTTGGGTGTTTGGCAACCTGTTCCAGATATGGCCACCCCTCAAACGTCCGAAATAAAAAATCTTAGTAAAAAAAACCAACTAATTGGCGAAAAGAGAGTGTACAAAAAAAAACTGTTTAGACAAACTTTACCTCTTTCGATTTTTTATCATTTTGTAATAATTACTTGTAAACCAAAAGTGTCAAATTGTGAGTTATGTGGTATGACAAACGTTTTGTTTCCAGCCAAGCTGTGAATTAAAAAAAAAGGGTTTGAAAGTTTAAAAAATATTTTGAAAAAAAAACTTTAAAAAATCTTTTGGAATGGAAAACGGATTTTGCAATCGTACCGTAAACCGGAGTGATATTGATAGGATTTCAATTTATTTTTGGTATGACTTCGAACTGGTATGGACTCAAGATTCTCAAACCTATTATTTTTAAAACATGTACTGGAGTAGGCCACGCAAGGTCCATGCACTATTTTAGAAAAAAAAGTTTTTTCAATAGTATTTAAAAAAAATAGTTGAGAAGAAAATTCTTATTTTGAATTCCGGGGTGACTTTGATAGTCATAGGGGTAATTCTCCGCCAACTCACACAGCAGTTGCCCCGATCCCTCTTCGATTTGCGTGAAACTTTGTCCTAAGGGGTAACTTTTGTCCCTGATCACGAATCCGAGGTTCGTTTTTTGATATCTCGTGACGGAGGGGCGGTACGACCCCTTCCATTTTTGAACATGCGAAAAAAGAGGTGTTTTTCAATAATTTGCAGCCTGAAACGGTGATGAGATAGAAATTTGGTGTCAAAGGGACTTTTATGTAAAACAAGCCTTACCCTACAAACTTCGTTCTGCCTTTTTTCGTTTGTTGACGTTTTTGCTTTTTTGCTTATTCAGCCTCCTGTGATCAAAATATGATTTTACGTAACTTTCTCCATACAATTTGCCGATGCTCCGGAATCGGTCCCAGAGTGGCCAAAGTGTCAATTAGTTAGCGTAAGAACCTTCCTTGGGCTTATACGAACCCAACGCAGCAAAGAGCACCTCGATCCGACGCTCCGTATTGAACTGATTCGCGTTCAAACAAAACCGTCGAAATTTTTTATATATATATATATAGATTAGACGCCCGATTTGATGGCATACTCAGAATTCCGAAAAAACGTATTTTTCATCGAAAAAACACTAAAAAAGTTTTAAAAATTCTCCCATTTTCCGTTACTCGACTGTAAATTTTTTTTGGAACATGTCATTTTATGGGAAATTTAATGTACTTTTCGAATCTACATTGACCCAGAAGGGTCATTTTTTTCATTTAGAACAAAATTTTTCATTTTAAAATTTCGTGTTTTTTCTAACTTTGCAGGGTTATTTTTTAGAGTGTCACAATGTTGAACAAAGTTGTAGAGCAGACAATTACAAAAATTTTGATATATAGACATAAGGGGTTTGCTTACAAACATCACGAGTTATCGCGATTTTACGAAAAAAAGTTTTGAGAAAGTTGGTCGTCATCGATCATGGCCGTTCATGGTCACCCGCGACAGACACGGACGACGAAACAAAGAGAAACGCAAAAAGTAACTTTTTCAAAACTTTTTTTCGTAAAATCGCGATAACTCGTGATGTTTATAAGCAAACCCATTATGTCTCTATATCAAATTTTTTGTGATTGTCTGCTCTACAACTTTGTAGAACATTGTTACACTCTAAAAGATAACCCTGCAAAGTTAGAAAAAACACGAAATTTTAAAATGAAAAATTTTGTTCTAAATGAAAAAATGACCCTTCTGGGTCAATGTAGATTCGAAAAGAACATTAAATTTCCCATAAAATGACATGTTCCAAAAAATTTTACAGTCGAGTAACGGAAAATGGGAGAGTTTTTAAAACTTTTTAAGTGTTTTTTTTCGATGAAAAATACGTTTTTTCGGAATTCTGAGTACGCCATCAAATCGGGCGTCTAATTTTACATAAAAGTCCCTTAGACACCAAATTTCTATCTCATCACCGTTTCAGGCTGCAAATTTTAAAAAATATAAAAAACACCTCTTTTTTCGCATGTTCAAAAATAGAAGGGGTCGTACCGCCCCTCCGTCACGAGATATCAAAAAACGGACCTCGGATTCGTGATCAGGAACAAAAGTTACCCCTTAGGACAAAGTTTCACGCAAATCGAAGAGGGGTCGGGGCAACTTTTCCCGATTTCGTGTGAGTTGGTAGAGAATTACCCATAGTTTTTCTAGTTAAAATCAGATTTAATATGTTCAAATTTTAAGCTTACGTCAAATGTACCATCAATAAGGTTGCTAATATAGTTTTTGAGAAAAAAATATCAATGTTTATATTAAGCTAGCTTAAATTATTAGATTTTTCAATTAAAAAAAATATGTTTTAGATATAATTGTATAAAAGTCAGAATTTTGCTAGGAATTCGTTGAAACTAATTTTGTTACTTTTAAAGTGAATTCGAAGCACGAATCAAAAGTTTTCACATTTTATATGAAATTTGTTCCTATGCCTATTAATTTAATGATTTTTTAAATTATATTTTTAAAACACATAATATTTATTATTTACAAACTTTTTTACCTTTTCCTAGTGGAAAATTGTCCAAAAAATCCAAAAATGCATTCTGTTTTCCGATTCGAAATCATGTTCATTGAGAAAATCATGACACTTTGAGAATATCAACATGATGCTATTCATCAACATTTTCTTAATTATAGTTAACTAACCATTTAAACTTTTCAAAATTTTATGAAAACTTCATCTAGCAGCACTTTGAACACTTCTTTACCACGGACAGTACAATTCCTTACCATTCCGTACGTATTTGATTCAAATCTTCATTTTACGAAAAAATCTCAAACCTATCCAAGTTTTTAGAAAAATATTGCTAAAGCGCGCTGTTTTTAAGCAATAAAATCCTGAAATTAAAAAAAAAATTCAGGTTAAAATAATAAAATGGCTGTATAAATTCTCTTCCAATTACCTTTTTAGTATGTTTGGTTTTTCAACCAAAATAGGTACACGAACAAAAAATTTCCTGAAAATTCTCAATCATAACCTACACCTTTACCAAGACACAAAATTAATCAGAAAACTTTTTCACAAGATACAGATTTTCAAATGCACAGAAGCTCATTTTGTATTACCAGCACTTAAAATTGTATGGAGCCTTCAATCAATAAATTAATTATGCAAAAAGGCTTCATTTGGCATATGATCAGTTCTCTACGGAATCGGTATTTTTTCTTTAATTTTAATTTTTGTTTTTTTTTAATCCGGCTGAAACTTTTTTGGTGCCTTCGGTAAGCCCAAAGAAGCCATTTTGCATCATTAGTTTGTCCATATAATTTTCCATAAAAATTTGGCAGCTGTCCATACAAAAATGATGCATGAAAATTCAAAAATCTGTATCTTTTGAAGGTTTTTTTTGATCGATTAGGTGTCTTAGGCAAAGTTGTAGGTATGGATATGGACTACACTGAAAAAAATTATCTACGGTGAAATTTTTTTGGTGATTTTTTATTTAACTTTTTATCACTTCAGTTGCAAAAAAAACACTATTTTTATTTTTTTTTTCACTTTTTATATGTTTTAGAGGACATCAAATGCCAACTTTTCACAAATTTCCAGAATGGGCAAAAAAATTTTGACCGAGTTATGAATTTTTGAATGAATACATTTTTTTTTCAGAAAATCGAAATATTGGTCGCATTTTTTTTCAATTTCATTTTTCGATGTAAAATTGAATTTTCAATCAAAAAGTACTTTAGTGAAATTTTGTTAAAGTGCACCGTTTTCAAGTTATAGCCATTTTTATATAATTTTTTTTCGAATTAGTCGCAGTTATTGATTTTTTAAAAATGGTGCCCATGTTTGCCCACATTTGAAAAAAATATTTTTGAAAAGCTGAGAAAATTCTCTATATTTTGCTTTTTCGGACTTTGTTGATACGACCCTTAGTTTCTGAGATATTGCCATGCAATGGTTTAAAAACAAGAAAATTGATTTTTTCTAATTCTCACCCAAACAACCCACAAATTTCTAATGTCGATATCTCAGCAACTTATGGTCCGATTTTCAATGTTAAAAAATGAAACATTCGTGAAATTTCCCGATCTTTTCGAAAAAAATATTTTCAAAAATTTTAAATCAAGACGAACATGTTAAAAGGGCGTAATATTGAATGTTTGGTTTTTTTTAATGTTTGCCTTGATTTCAAATTTTCGAAAATTTTTTTCGAAAAGATCGGAAAATTTCACGAATATTTCATTTTTTAACATTGTAAATCGGACATAAGAAAATTGTGGGTTGTTTGGGTGAGACTTAGAAAACATCAATTTTCTTGTTTTTAAACCTTTGCATGGCAATATCTCAGCAACTAAGGGTCAAACATATTTTTTTCAAAAGTGGGCAAACATGGGCCCCATTTTAAAAAAAATTAATAACTGCGACTATTTTGAAAAAAAGTTACATAAAAATGGAAATAACTTGGAAACGGTGCACTTTATCAAAATTTCACAAAAGTACTTTTTGATTGCAAATTTAATTTAACGTCGAAAAATGAAATTGAAAAATAGTGTTTTTTTTGCAAATCAAGTTTTATTGACAAAAAGTTAAATTAAAAATCACATTTTTTTACCGTGTATCATTTTTTTCACCTACAGCTTCAAAAGATACAGATTTTTGAATTATCACATATCATTTTTGTATGGATAGCTGCCAAATTTGTATGGAAAATTATATGGACAAACTAATGATGCAAAATGGCTTCTTTGGGCATACCGAAGGCACCAAAAAAGTTTCAGTTAGATTAAAAAATACAGAAAAAATCGAATGACTGAAATCTCAGAGAATTGCTCATATAAAAAAATCATCAAAATAAAAAAAAGAAAAAAAAAACATTTAAAATCCCGAAAAAATGCGAAATTCTAAAAAACAACTCAAATGGCGATATTTCAGAAAAAGTTTCGAATCTGATCTGATTAAAATCAAAGCTGACGAAGTTTTAATTAAAGTATGGACAAAGAGGCATCCAAATTAACAAAATCTTATTAAAAAAAAGACAAAAATCGAAAGGCTTGACAATTCTACAGATATAGACCATTCTTTAATATGACATTAACGCTGTCAGTTCAATTCAATCGGCCAAACTCTGTAGAACTGATGTTCTCGCGTAAAGATAGCACACTCCATAACTTTACCAATTTCAAACTTCATGGCAAAACGTGCGAATTTGATCGGTTTTTCTAGTACCCTCTTCTTACGCGTTAGTGCACATTGATTTTGGAAATGTTTTTCAATCGGCCAAAGAGAGAATAAAAATAGCAAAGATCTTCGCCGATAAGACGCAGACAGGACTGCGAAGGAAAAAGTTTTATTGAAAATCAACGGTGCAACGGAGAAAAATGTGTGACATGCACTCCACCTGAATAGTTTTCGGTTCTTCTTCGGTTGTTGCAGCAAAGTGTTGAAATCAATACTTTGGCAAACAATACTTGGCAAAAATGGAGGTAAGATAAAAACAACTCTGAAGTGGCTCAAGGGATGATTTTATTTTTTCGAGCATAGTTGAAATGTGCCGCTAATGTGAACAAAAATACTTTAATTCTTTGCAAAGCAAAGTTTGATGAACGATATGTTTAAAAGCCATTTCAGTACAGTAGAATCAAATTGACGAATTCAAACTTAAGAATGTCAACTAGGTTGGTAATTGTAATAAATCATGAAAGATAAATGGCAAAATTTACAAAACATTTTTTTCGTTCCAGTAATCGCTCCCAAATAATTCGAATGGGTGAAATTGCAATAAACATAAATTATGCTTGGTTGAACTCAGCGAATCTGATTGCACAACAATAAATAAGTAATTCACTGGCTATAACTCCCAACAGAGAAAAATCGCCAAATTATTCATACCAATAACAACATCGTGCACTCGTTTTACCTCCTTCTATTTTTAAACACCAGCCAAAAATTCGCACCCAGACGACCGAAATTGAAATCATATCAGCTTGCAGACCGTGAAAAATCCCCAGATTGGTAATCAATTTCCGCGTCTTTTTTTTAGCTGAAGTCCACCCAAAACTGGTGCGTTTTTCCGCGGCCAGACAGGACTTTCGATTTCACCGCGAATCGAAAATTTGGCGCTTTGTGGCCACCTGCCTGCCACGTAAGCCAGTTGTCAGCTAGTAAATTATTTAAGAACATCCCTCGGCTTTGGTTTTTGGCTGGGTGCATTTTTAATTAAATTATGCAAATAAATCAAAAATATTTCTACCAGTCAGTGGGCGCCAATTTTGTCGTGATTTCGGAAATTTTGTGAAACGTATCGATCGCCCCTCCTCTGCTCCAACTTCAAAAGGGTAACCCGTGAATGCCATCCGGTTATACAATAGAGTTTAAGCGAGCAGCATTGCACAAATCATCCGTAAAGTGCGAGGCAATATCCAAAAGCCGCCACCGCCACGTTCATGCTCAAGTGTCTAATGAAGCGTACTAAATCACGCCAAAGATACACACTAATCTGGGAGTACTTGTAAGCTCGGAAAAGCGGCTTCCATTTGGAAAATGAGACCGAACGACATCGGGTGGAGGATTGAGGGAAGGGATTGCAAAAGCTTTTTTTAATGTATTTGAAGCAAAACACTTATTAACATGATTGTCGAAAAATAAAAAAAAATGTTTGCTGAAAAAAGCTTATGTTCCGCGAACAATTTAAAATTTTCAACCATCCATGTTATTGGATTGAAAAACAGTTAAATAATTTTAAATTAAATTCTGATTTATTCTACAATAAAATGGTAAAAAAAAGTTAGAAACCAATTTGGAAACTTTGCAAATATTTCTTAAGTATTAAAATATAGTCGCATACGATTACAAAAAAGCAAAGAATCTTTTTTCTTTTTCATGTTTTAAGAAAACTACATAGGTCAGAATTTTTTTTTTATCTCCTTAGTCAAAAACCAATAAGTTCCAACCTCAGCAAATACATTCTTAATAAATGCTCCATGCTGGGAGAACGAATTTATCTCGATTGAAAAAATTCTCAAATTTCTAAGCTGAGAAATTCTCTACCAAAACCGGAAATGGATTTTATTTGTATTTTTTTATTTAGCTCAAACTTTGTGGGGGCCTTCCCTATGACCAAATAAGCTATTTTGTATCAATGGTTCACCCATACAAGTCTCCATACAATTTTGGCAGCTGTCCATACAAAAATGGTTTGTAAATATTCAAACAGCTGTAACTTTTGAGTGAATTTTCTGATCAATTTGGTGTCTTCGGCAAAGTTGTAGGTATTGATAAGGACTTTTGAGAAAAAATAGGTAAACGGAAAAAAAATTGCAGATTTTTTAATTAACTTTATATTTACTAAAACTTAATTTCCAAAAATACGTAGTTTTTGATTTTCGAGATTTTTTGATATGTTTTAGGGGACAAAAATCCGCAACTTTTGAGCCATAGAGAAACATGGTCAAAAAATCTGCCGCCGAGTTATGAATTTTTGAAATAATTAGTGATTTTTGAAAAAATCGAAGTTTCATGCAAAAACAAGTTTGACATTATTGTTTAATGCAAAATTGAATTTGCAGTCGAAAAGTACTTTACAGATTTTTGGATACAGGGCTCCGTTTTCAAGATATAGCCACCGAAAGTTTGATTTCAGCGAAATATTTGCAGTTATTCAATTTTTTAAAAAAGGGACCATGAGTGACCATTTCTATAAATAATTTTTTAGAATAGTTCAAAAAATTTGCTATAAAATTGTCTAAGAGACATTGAAGATTGGACCTCGGGTTGCTGAGATAGAGCCGCTTTAAGAAAAAAGAAACACGAAAATTGAAGTTTTCTAAGTCTCACCAAAACAACCCACCATTTTCTAATGACGATATCTCAGCAACTAATGGTCCGATTTTCAATGTTAATACATGAAACACTCGTGAAATTTTTCGATCTTTCTGAAAATTTTTTTTTGTTTTTTTTTTTTAATCAGGACTAGCATTTTAAATGGGTGTAATATTCAATGTTTTGCCCTTTTAAAATGTAAGTCTTGATTTAAAAAATTTCAAAAGATTTTTTTCGAAAAGATCGGAAAATTTCAAGAATGTTTCAAATATTAACATTGAAAATCAAACCATTAGTTGCTGAAATATCGTCATTAGAAAATGGTGGGTTGTTTTGGTGAGATTTAGAAAACTTCAATTTTCGTGTTTCTTTTTCTTAAAGCGGCTCTATCTCAGCAACCCGAGGTCCAATCTTCAATGTCTCTTAGACAATTCGATTTTGCATTTAAAAATAATGTCAAACTTCGATTTTTCCAATTTTTTTTTCAAAAATTCATAACTCGGCGGCAGATTTTTTGACCATGTTTCTCTATGGCTCAAAAGTTGTGGATTTTTGTTCTCTAAAACATATCAAAAAATTTCGAAAATCAAAAAATACGTTTTTTGGGAAATTGAGTTTTAGTGAAAATAAAGTTGATTTAAAAAATCTGCAATTTTTTTTTCCGTGTGCCTATTTTTTTCTCAATAGTCCTCAACATTACCTACAACTTTGCCGAAGACACCAAATTAATCAGAAAATTATCTCAAAGGTTACAGCTGTTTGAATATTTACATACCATTTTTGTATGGACAGCAGCCAAAATTGTATGGAGACTTGTATGGGTGAACCAATGACGCAAAATAGCTTATTTGGTCATAGGGAAGGCCCCCACAAAGTTTGAGCCAAATAAAAAAATACAAAAAATAAAAATGGTCGAAATCGGCCGATTTCGTAGAGAGTTGCTCAGCTGCAAACAGCTGTAACTGACGAATTTATTTATTTTTTCACTTCAGTAACCTAAAACATAAATTCCCAAACTTTTTGGTATGTTTTAAGGATCACGAGGCATCTTTTGCGCTATAGTTTAAGATAGCGCAATATCTTGTATCAGTGTTTTTTTTTAATTTTTGAGGAAAATTACATGTTTGGAAGAAAATTACAAATTGCACAGAGTTTTATAGACGATTTTAAGATCCAAAATAGAATTTGAAATCGAAAATGACTGAACAGAAAGTGTAACGCTTTTTAATTTGAAACAAGGTAAATTTATTCACCTCTCAAAAGTGCTCAGAAGTCTGAATCTCTTTAATTTTACACACAATATAGTTTAAAAATAAAGCTACAGTTTAAAATTGATAAACATTAGGTTTTCTAGCGTCATTTAACTATCCCCTTAATTTTCAGCTAACGATATCTCGGTAAATTTGGAAAATATTTTCAAAAACTATTATTCGAACCCTTCTTTTAAAAATGTTAGAGATATGTGTTATAGCCCTTTTAAAATGGGAGGGTTGTTTTTTTTTAAACGTGAAATAATTCCTAATGATTTTTTTCTGTTTTAGATTTGGGTGAAACTGTTTATGTACTTTTCCTATGACCAAAGAAGTCGTTTTGCATCATTAGTTCGTCCATACAAGTTTGCATGATATTTTGGCAGCAGTTCATACAAAATGGCTAATCAAATATTGATGAATATACAGCTAATAAAAAACAAAGTTGCTCTAAATTTAATTTACATTTTTTTGAGGTTATAAGGTTGAAAATATGTTTGAATGATCAGAAAGTTTGTTGAGTTATCTCACCTTAAATTTTAACGCTATTTTGGTGATGCAGGGAAAACCTCATTTTTCTTTTAAGATTTTTTTTTAAATAACATTTAATGAAAAAAAATCACAATTTGATGTGAATGACATACATGTAATTATCAGTGCTGCTTTATGAACTTCTTGATATGAACATATAAAGCTCGAGTAATTTGAAAGAAAATGTTTTTCTATAAAAGAATTTGTTTAAGTTGAGTGTACTCGCCAAAAAAAATCACGGATTTTTTAGGCAACACTGAGAAAAACTCATTGTTCACACATTTTAAACTTTCAATAATTCCTAATGTATGTAAAGATTGAAAACGCATTAAAAATCTATAAGCGGAACTATGAAAAATTTCAAATTCTATTAAGCCGAAGAATGAATTATTGACAAGACTGCGAAATCTTCGATCATGGCGACCAATTCAAAAATATTTTAATTAAAATTTTATTACTGACAATATCCCGAGCATGGGTAAATTACAAGGAAAATGTGTAATAATACCTTTCTCTGGTATCAATACCAAATTTTGGTATTCCTTTAAAATTTGTCTTAAGGGTTATGCAAGAGAAAAATTTGGTATCATACCAATTTAAGGTATTGTTATGATATTGCAAAATTGCAGAATTTGTCTATGGTCGGACACCACATTTTGGAATTCTTTTGGTATTACAGTATTTTATCAAATTCCTCTGAAGCTATGAGAAAATGTTAACCAATTTTGACAAAATAAATAATTTTGCGCTAAAATGATGTTTCAAAGCGAATGCTTTCAAAGAAAACCGAAAATTTCAAACTTGATTTTAAACATTTTTGATATACCCCCTAAAGAAATGACTTGAAATTTTGGAACATTTGCTAAGTCAGGATACCATATTTTGGTATTAAAGTGTTTTTTTTTCACATTCCTCTAAAGCTATACGAAAATGTTAACCAATTTTGACTAGATAATTAATTTTGGGCTAAAATGATTGAAACTCAATAATGTTAAAGCTGATTTTCATTTTTTTTAATTAACTCACAAAGAATATATTTAAAATCGTTGAAATTTCTCTAAGTCGGGATAACCAATTACTTTGAAAAACGAGTCAATCGACAGATTATTAAATTTAGGTGAATTTCAATCCAATTTCATTTTACTGCCCACCATTGAAAAAACGGCTAATATCCACTTTTGGCAAACACGAGATATTAGCACCAGCTGGTAGAGGACGTTCCAACGCATCTTCTGGACCTTGAATTTTACTGAAATAATGTTTAGACTTGGCTGCCGATAAGAAAAACCAAACGGCTAATATGCCACTCTTCTGGGAAATTGCCTTGACGGAGATTTTGTGACAAACACAAAAACGCGTTTTTCTCGGAATACTTGATTTGGCATAATAGCCGAATTTTCAATTATGGGCAGTTTAATAACACTTATTTTTCAATCTTGTTATATTTCTGAAGCTTCAAAAACTTCAAGCACAAGTCGTTCATCAATGACAAATGTATTTGATGTGGTGAAGAATATCACTAAGAACAACATGGAATCATCAGGTGAGTAGATTTGGCTGTTGCAAATGGATCATTTCCGTTTTTTCACTAACTACAACTGCTGCACTTAAAAAATGGCATAAAAATACCAAATTTTAGTATTACTTGTTCAAATACCAGCGACCAAAATGTGCCCTTGGTTGCCCAGTAATAGATGAAAAAATACCATGAAATCATATCAAAATCTTGTTTGTGGAAGACCACAGGAATGCCAAAATCTGATTTTGCAGATTTTAAAAATGTGTTGTACTCAGTTTAAAAAAAGAGTTGATTCAAAACTAATGAAGTTATCCAAGAAGACAAAAGCAAACAAACTCAATATTTTTCAATAAACCACTTCTGTTAAAATCACAGTCAAATAATACCACATTTCGCAAACCCTAACATCCGCGGAGCTAGAGCTCAGCAGCCCATCATCCGATCACCACGGGTGGAGTTAGGTGTTATCTCGGCATTGACACCACGTGCTCCCCCACCCTCCTTTGTTGGCTTAGCAACAGGCCTTCTAGTTGCGCGGTGTGTGGCATCTCGTGGCACATGTTAGTGAAAAGCTCTAGAACCGCCCTTACAAACTTGGGCTGAAAAGCGCGGCCGCCGCGCTTGTCGTTGCTGTCAAGATGAAAAGCAAATATTTTCATTAGCTGCTTCTCGGCTTCTGGCAGTAGTTTACGCGCGATGTTCGCGTGGATGGTGGAACCTTCAAGGCTAACAGATGGTGTGGTGTTACCTTAAATTTAAAAAAAGTGTCTAATTTTTTTTTGCGAAACAAAATAATAGAATGCTGAACCAAAAAATCCAGATTAACAATTATTACTAATATATTATCCAGGGCTGTGGAGTCGGAGTCGGAGTCGGAGCCGGAGTCGGTGGAGTCGGGTCTTTTTGGGGACCTGGAGTCGGAGTCGGAGCCGGAGTCGGCTAAATTTTAAGAGCTGGAGTCGGAGTCGGAGTCGGAGCCGAAGATTTCTGATAACCCGGAGTCGGAGTCGGAGCCGGAGTTATCTTAAATTCAACAAAAAATATGTTGTTTTTTATTGTTCAGTTTTTTTCTATATAACAGCTTAATTAACAAAACAACTTATATTTTTTATTGATTTACCAGATGCCATTATGTTTTTGAAGCTTTTTATTGTGATTGTAAAGCTCTAATTGTGTTTTTACACTATAATCACTAAATCGTCAGCTGTGTGCTATCTTGTGACATAGACCATTTTGGTCAAAATGAGTTAATGATGACGTTTTGCTATACTTAACAAACACTACAAGATGCTTTGACCCGATTTTAAAAACTCGCTTCCGTTTCCCGGATATCGCAGCACACACTTGTGACATAGACCAATTTATCATCAAAATGATCGTGCACACTTGTGACACGTCATACATGGTGTTGGAAAATGTGGGAAAATTTTCTTGTTTTTCACAAATTTATGTTGATACACATTTTCTGAAGGCAATGCAATTTTTTGTTTTTGAAAATATACTGATTAAGTCGGTTAAACTTTTGATTTAAATCTATTTTAGTTTGTATGGAAATTCTGTGCACACTTTTGACACGTAGTACAATTTTACTTTCGAAACACACTTGTGACACGTGCTTTTCAGATTACATAATTTACTGTATCTTTTAACTGGTGTACCCAAATTAGTTGAAATTTTGAGCGTTTGTTAAGCGATAGTATACGAACCGATTGCTTCAAAAAGTTTGGCTCTACCATTCATAGTTTTGAAAATATTTATCATCAAACTTTAAAAATCGATTTTCTCGAAAAGTACTTAATGGTCGTTGTCACAAGATAACACACAGCTGACGAAATGATAAGCTCTTACCCAAGTATGAAGTATCATAATTTAAAAAATAGTAAAAAATATTGGTTATGTAGTCAGACATATCTAATTGATTCTTGACTGCTTCTTTTTGCCTATATTTATGTGCTCTTTCAATTCAAAGTTGACCAAATTTCATCCAGTTAGTTCTGAAAAAAGTACACACACAGTCATCTTTTACCCCGATAGCGAATGTCTTAGAGGTTTTAAGTTAAATCATTTTTCAGGAAAAAAATACGAGATACATAAAAATATTAAAAATAGTAATCACTGTTTTTGCAGATCGAAAAAGAGTCACTGACAGTGTAACTTTTGTAACAAATAATCAACAATAATAACAATCTCTTACTTGGAACTCAACATGCGCATTTTGTTTATAAATGAGTACAAGAAAATCAAAGTTTTGCATTTAAAATAATTGAAACTAATAAAAAATGTCAAAAGAAGTTGCAACAAATTTGAAATAATCATTGATGTTGATGTTGATTTAAGGTAAACTATTTTGATATCGTTGCAAATTATCGTTGAACAAATCTCAAGAATTCAGTACAAAAATGAACTAATAAAAAAATGTATAGAACAAAATATAGGATTTTAATTTATTTTTCAAATATTATAAATAAAAAAAAAACAGTGTCAAAATATTATCAACTGATACTAATTTTCTCATACTGTATATCCCACGTCAATATGACGGAAGGTGATAATCATTGCAAATCAATGTTCCTTAAAAAATGAAATATTTGTGACCTAGAAAATATTTTATTTGAGGATACTTGTTTTTTATTATATTTAAAGTTTTTTTTTTCAAATATTTTGATAGAGGCGCTAGATCATCCATAAAGCTTCACTTTATGGATGATCTAGTTTCGCTTCACGAAGTATCGTGCGCCTCCTTTTTAAAGTATATAAAATTTTAAAATTAAAATTAATTTAAAATAAATTAAAAATTTCCAGGGTAAAATATTTTCTATGTCACAGATATTTGAAAAGGACACCTTAAGCGTCCTTTCCATGAAGAAATTGTTTAGATACTTTGATTTGCAATAATAATCTCCTTCAGTCATGTCATGATGTCCATGTACGTCTTAAAAAAAAACAAAAAAAAATGTTTCGTTTAAAATTGTCATTTAAAAAACAAGGTGCCTGTCACTGTGCTTCTTACAAATGCCAGCCTGAAAGTGAGCAAATTGAATTTTAATGTTCAATAGATCATTAAGGCCAGGTTTCTTTTAGTTATTCATTCAAAAATAACAATTTAATATTGAAATGTATTAGCTTTGAAAAAAAATATTTTCAAATTTGAGGTTAAGCAAATAAATCCAAATTTACTTACAAAACGTTACTTAATCCACCTAGGTGAATGGGGGCTTCCTCTTCTCGGTTCATACACAAATAAATGTATTGAGAATGTACATGTATATATAGAGGCGATTCGTTGATTGAGTTCTAAAATTCAACTAAATTGGTAATATTATTGTTCACAATGATAAAGCTTAATTTTCTGGGTACAATGACCCTTTGTACGACCGCAAAGGATTTAAAATGGATTTTTAAAACAATTTAAAATAATAACTTTGCGATCCTTTTTGACTGAAAGCAGAATACTTAGTATATAGTCTAGAGACTTACTAAATCGAATGCTATTCAATCCGAGTAGAAGTAAAATACGCCCATGTTCGTCGACGAAAATCCATGTAAGCAATGCACGCGAGTTTTTACACCGTGATGGCATAGGGGGATGGCGTCACTATTTTTAGACCACGTTTTCCACTTTTTCTTATCGAAACCGACTACTTTATCGACTTCATTTTGCTGGGCGAGATAGGACGCCGTCTATTTTTAGACGATGACTCAGCACTTTTGCACTTAAAAAAAGTTCAAGATGGTATGTCAGAGACATAACCGAAAGACATAGGACCAAACAATTTGAATGAGTTTTTGGATTGCTAGTGAAATCTGGAATAAGATTATTTTATTTTGTTTCATAGATTTGTCGGCAAAATTGTCATAAATGTTCCCCCAAGGTGAACCTTCCATGAGGGCACCGGCAACTCCAGGTTGTGGCCACTACTGTCGAAATGGCCATTTGCAGGTTCAATATCAAAACTATGAATTTTGATACCCATATTGCCACAATTCGTATGTTTCGGTTAATGTTAGCCCAAGGGGAACCTTCTTTGAAATCACCGGCAACTTCAGGTTGTGGCCACTACTGTCGAAATGGCAATAATTATGTTCAGTATCAAAAACCATAAATTTTGATACCCATATTGCCAAAACTCGTATGGTTCTGTAAAAGGCCCTCCGGGCCCCGGGGGAACCTGCTTTGAGGGCACCGGCCACTCCAGGTTGTGGCCACCACTGTCGAAATGGCAATTTTCATGTTCAGTATCAAAAACCATGAATTTTGATACCCATATTGCCACAACTCGTATGGTTCTGTAAAAGGCCCTCCGGGCCCCGGGGGAACCTGCTTTGAGGGCACCGGCCACTCCAGGTTGTGGCCACCACTGTCGAAATGGCAATTTTCATGTTCAGTATCAAAAACCATGATTTTTGATACCCATATTGCCACAACTCGTATGGTTCTGTAAAAGGCCCTCCGGGCCCCGGGGGAACCTGCTTTGAAATCACCGGCAACTTCAGGTTGTGGCCACTACTGTCGAAATGGCAATAATTATGTTCAGTATCAAAAACCATAAATTTTGATACCCATATTGCCAAAACTCGTATGGTTCTGTAAAAGTCCCCCCGGGCCCCGGGGAACCTGCTTTGAGGGCACCGGCCACTCCAGGTTGTGGCCACCACTGTCGAAATGGCAATTTTCATGTTCAGTATCAAAAACCATGAATTTTGATACCCATATTGCCACAACTCGTATGGTTCTGTAAAAGGCCCTCCGGGCCCCGGGGAACCTGCTTTGAAATCACCGGCAACTTCAGGTTGTGGCCACTACTGTCGAAATGGCAATAATTATGTTCAGTATCAAAAACCATAAATTTTGATACCCATATTGCCAAAACTCGTATGGTTCTGTAAAAGGCCCTCCGGGCCCCGGGGGAACCTGCTTTGAGATCACCGGCCACTCCAGGTTGTGGCCACCTCTGTCGAAATGGCCATTTTCATGTTCAGTATCAAAAACCATGATTTTTGATACCCATATTGCCACAACTCGTATGGTTTAGTAAAAGGCCCTCCGGGCCCCGGGGGAACCTGCTTTGAAATCACCGGCAACTTCAGGTTGTGGCCACTACTGTCGAAATGGCAATAATTATGTTCAGTATCAAAAACCATAAATTTTGATACCCATATTGCCAAAACTCGTATGGTTCTGTAAAAGGCCCTCCGGGCCCCGGGGGAACCTGCTTTGAAATCACCGGCAACTTCAGGTTGTGGCCACTACTGTCGAAATGGCAATAATTATGTTCAGTATCAAAAACCATAAATTTTGATACCCATATTGCCAAAACTCGTATGGTTCTGTAAAAGGCCCTCCGGGCCCCGGGGGAACCTGCTTTGAGGGCACCGGCCACTCCAGGTTGTGGCCACCACTGTCGAAATGGCAATTTGCATGTTCAGTATCAAAAACCATGAATTTTGATACCCATATTGCCACAACTCGTATGGTTCTGTAAAAGGCCCTCCGGGCCCCGGGGGAACCTGCTTTGAGATCACCGGCCACTCCAGGTTGTGGCCACCTCTGTCGAAATGGCCATTTTCATGTTCAGTATCAAAAACCATGATTTTTGATACCCATATTGCCACAACTCGTATGGTTTAGTAAAAGGCCCTCCGGGCCCCGGGGGAACCTGCTTTGAAATCACCGGCAACTTCAGGTTGTGGCCACTACTGTCGAAATGGCAATAATTATGTTCAGTATCAAAAACCATAAATTTTGATACCCATATTGCCAAAACTCGTATGGTTCTGTAAAAGGCCCTCCGGGCCCCGGGGGAACCTGCTTTGAGGGCACCGGCCACTCCAGGTTGTGGCCACCACTGTCGAAATGGCAATTTTCATGTTCAGTATCAAAAACCATGAATTTTGATACCCATATTGCCACAACTCGTATGGTTCTGTAAAAGGCCCTCCGGGCCCCGGGGGAACCTGCTTTGAAATCACCGGCAACTTCAGGTTGTGGCCACTACTGTCGAAATGGCAATAATTATGTTCAGTATCAAAAACCATAAATTTTGATACCCATATTGCCAAAACTCGTATGGTTCTGTAAAAGGCCCTCCGGGCCCCGGGGAACCTGCTTTGAGGGCACCGGCCACTCCAGGTTGTGGCCACCACTGTCGAAATGGCAATTTTCATGTTCAGTATCAAAAACCATGAATTTTGATACCCATATTGCCACAACTCGTATGGTTCTGTAAAAGGCCCTCCGGGCCCCGGGGGAACCTGCTTCGAGGGCACCGGCCTCTCCAGGATTTGGCCACCACTGTCGAAATGGCCATTTTTCATAGCGACTTCCACCGGTCCGCTTCGCTCGAATTTCCTCCTTCTGCTGCTGGTGGTTCTTCCTTCTGGTTGCTGGTCCTCTTCTTCTTTTGGCCGCTGCTGCTGCTGCTCCGCGCTGGCCCGATGTACCCGGTTCGAGTGCTCGTTCCAAAGTGACTTGCTTTTGCGAAATTTTCTGCTTATATAGCGGCACAGCCGGAGAACGGCACAAAAGGGGCGCGGCCTCGAATGCATACGCTCGCTCTGATTGGTCATCTGCCCGATTTGAACTGAAAAATGACTCATTTGGATTGCATGTTTTAAGCGCTTAAACTATGTTTAGTCAAAGTTATTATGTAATAAAACGATAGCTTAAGTCTTCCCCTTTCGACTGGTGATTGAATCTTCTGGATTAATCGATTGGGGGAAAAGATATAAGCGTTTGAAATATGTCAATTTTTTTCGCACGCTTGTGACGGTTTGGATCGAATTTCTGAACTGGCCCCCCAATATAGTAAGTAGAGACATAGTCCTATGTCAAAACCAGATGGCAGCACGATATAACGCCACTTCCCTATGCAGTGCTCGAACGAGTCAAAATTTCCGTAAACTCTCTCCTTCTCTCGCCTTGCATTCCGCTCTCACCTTCTACAGCTAAAGCGAAAATTTAAGAAAGGGTAAAAAGTGTATCGCTAACGGAGTCGATCGATGGCTCATGGATAGGTATCTAAGAACACATTACATATTGTCATTTCCCGAAATGACTTGACTTGTCTTGGCTTGGCGAAGACGTTTTTGAGGCTATTCTGGTCCTGATTTAGGGACGACAGAATCTTAGCGTGCTGGACGCGATTCACAAAGGGAATTTTATTTCCTAAAATGACATTCGAAGCACGATGAAAAATGCTTTCGAGTGAAGTATAATAGTTCTGGGTGTTTTAGCCGGATGGGCGAACCAGCATGTGATAATGCATTGGTATCGTCAAAAATAGCAGTTTAGTGCAGATATTAGCGACTAAGCCTAATAATTCGTCGAGATATGTATCTCATTGGATTGGGTTTTGAAAAAGCTTTACAAAAATGTGCAACATGCCGAAATTTTGGTTAATTTTGGCCACGTTTTAGTCGATTTTGAGGCGGCTGAATGCAAACAGTTTTCTTAAAGTGGCTGTAACTTTGGCTAATTTCAATGGATTTTTGTCCCGTTTCAGCCGTGGATGGAGGACATTCCAGACTACCTAGTTGTGCAAAAATGAAGCAATTTTGAAAATTTTTCATCGTTTTTTGTTTTTCCATTTTAGTTTTGCAAATCGTTTTTCGTAAATATCTTTTGACAGGAAAGGGCTACGGGGAAGATTTTCAATAGCGACTTATCGGAAGCTAAGAGGGATCGAATGCAACCGGAAGTGTCCAAATCCGTTCAGCCATTTCCGAGAAATCGAAGTGCAATTTTTTGGCCAATTTTCAAGTGATTTTATATGGCATTCCTCGGAGAGGAAGCCAAAACTCGGGTTCCCCCAAAATAAAATAATCTGCCGTAAACCAATTGCGACCAGTTGGTCGCGTTCTTGTTGCCCTCTTCTCAACAAGTCGAGTCGGCGTAGTGAGCTAGGGCGCGCCCTAGAATTTTATTTTTGGCCGTGGGTTCGAATCTCGTTCTCTCCCGCTCGCTCTCTGAGCTGATTTGTTTTTTTTTGTTTTCTCTCTGCGCGTTGTCGAGCAATCTTCCGGCCGGAAGGTGCTCGACTTGGTTTTTCGAGCAATCTTCCGGCCGCTCGACTTTTGGGGCCATGCTGGACCTGATTTGAGGTCGGCGGAATCTTTGCATGCTGGACGCGATTCACAAAGGGAATTTTATTTCCTAAAATGACATTCGAAGCACGATGAAAAATGCTTTCGAGTGAAGTATAATAGTTCTGGGTGTTTTAGCCGGATGGGCGAACCAGCATGTGATAATGCATTGGTATCGTCAAAAATAGCAGTTTAGTGCAGATATTAGCGACTAAGCCTAATAATTCGTCGAGATATGTATCTCATTGGATTGGGTTTTGAAAAAGCTTTACAAAAATGTGCAACATGCCGAAATTTTGGTTAATTTTGGCCACGTTTTAGTCGATTTGGAGGCGGCTGAATGCAAACAGTTTTCTTAAAGTGGCTGTAACTTTGGCTAATTTCAATGGATTTTTGTCCCGTTTCAGCCGTGGATGGAGGACATTCCAGACTACCTAGTTGTGCAAAAATGAAGCAATTTTGAAAATTTTTCATCGTTTTTTGTTTTTCCATTTTAGTTTTGCAAATCGTTTTTCGTAAATATCTTTTGACAGGAAAGGGCTACGGGGAAGATTTTCAATAGGCCGACTCGGTCCTAACCAGGTCCCAGTACCGAAAAGGACCTAATAAAAATAATTTTATGAAAAAAAAAAAAAAAAAAAAAGATTTTCAATAGCGACTTATCGGAAGCTAAGAGGGATCGAATGCAACCGGAAGTGTCCAAATCCGTTCAGCCATTTCCGAGAAATCGAAGTGCAATTTTTTGGCCAATTTTCAAGTGATTTTATATGGCATTCCTCGGAGAGGAAGCCAAAACTCGGGTTCCCCCAAAATAAAATAATCTGCCGTAAACCAATTGCGACCAGTTGGTCGCGTTCTTGTTGCCCTCTTCTCAACAAGTCGAGTCGGCGTAGTGAGCTAGGGCGCGCCCTAGAATTTTATTTTTGGCCGTGGGTTCGAATCTCGTTCTCTCCCGCTCGCTCTCTGAGCTGATTTGTTTTTTTTTGTTTTCTCTCTGCGCGTTGTCGAGCAATCTTCCGGCCGGAAGGTGCTCGACTTGGTTTTTCGAGCAATCTTCCGGCCGCTCGACTTTTGGGGCCATGCTGGACCTGATTTGAGGTCGGCGGAATCTTTGCATGCTGGACGCGATTCACAAAGGGGTAATTCTCCGCCAACTCACACAGCAGTTGCCCCGACCCCTCTTCGATTTGCGTGAAACTTTGTCCTAAGGGGTAACTTTTGTCCCTGATCACGAATCCGAGGTCCGTTTTTTGATATCTCGTGACGGAGGGGCGGTACGACCCCTTCCATTTTTGAACATGCGAAAAAAGAGGTGTTTTTCAATAATTTGCAGCCTGTAACGGTGATGAGATAGAAATTTGGTGTCAAAGGGACTTTTATGTAAAATTAGACGCCCGATTTGATGGCGTACTCAGAATTCCGAAAAAACGTATTTTTCATCGAAAAAAACACTAAAAACGTTTTAAAAATTCTCCCATTTTCTGTTACTCGACTGTAAAAAATTTTGGAACATGTCATTTTATGGGAAATTTAATGTACTTTTCGAATCTACATTGACCCAGAAGGGTCATTTTTTCATTTAGAACAAAATTTTTCATTTTAGAATTTCGTGTTTTTTCTAACTTCGCAGGGTTATTTTTTAGAGTGTTACAATGTTCTACAAAGTTGTAGAGCAGACAATTACAAAAATTTTGATATATAGACATAAGGGGTTTGCTTATAAACATCACGAGTTATCGCGATTTTACGAAAAAAAGTTTTGAAAAAGTTACTTTTTGCGTTTCTCTTTGTTTCGTCGTCCGTGTCTGTCGCGGGTGACCATGAACGGCCATGATCGGTGACGACCAACTTTTTCAAAACTTTTTTTCGTATAATCGCGATAACTCGTGATGTTTATAAGCAAACCCCTTATGTCTATATATCAAATTTTTTGTAATTGTCTGCTCTACAACTTTGTAGAACATTGTTACACTCTAAAAAATAACCCTGCAAAGTTAGAAAAAACACGAAATTTTAAAATGAAAATTTTTGTTCTAAATGAAAAAATGACCCTTCTGGGTCAATGTAGATTCGAAAAGTACATTAAATTTCCCATAAAATGACATGTTCCAAAATTTTTTACAGTCGAGTAACAGAAAATGGGAGAATTTTTAAAACGTTTTTAGTGTTTTTTTCGATGAAAAATACGTTTTTTCGGAATTCTGAGTACGCCATCAAATCGGGCGTCTAATTTTACATAAAAGTCCCTTTGACACCAAATTTCTATCTCATCACCGTTTCAGGCTGCAAATTATTGAAAAACACCTCTTTTTTCGCATGTTCAAAAATGGAAGGGGTCGTACCACCCCTCCGTCACGAGATATCAAAAAACGGACCTCGGATTCGTGATCAGGGACAAAAGTTACCCCTTAGGACAAAGTTTCACGCAAATCGAAGAGGGGTCGGGGCAACTTTTCTCGATTTCGTGTGAGTTGGTAGAGAATTACCCAAAGGGAATTTTATTTCCTAAAATGACATTCGAAGCACGATGAAAAATGCTTTCGAGTGAAGTATAATAGTTCTGGGTTTTTTAGCCGGATGGGCGAACCAGCATGTGATAATGCATTGGTATCGTCAAAAATAGCAGTTTAGTGCAGATATTAGCGACTAAGCCTAATAATTCGTCGAGATATGTATCTCATTGGATTGGGTTTTGAAAAAGCTTTACAAAAATGTGCAACATGCCGAAATTTTGGTTAATTTTGGCCACGTTTTAGTCGATTTGGAGGCGGCTGAATGCAAACAGTTTTCTTAAAGTGGCTGTAACTTTGGCTAATTTCAATGGATTTTTGTCCCGTTTCAGCCGTGGATGGAGGACATTCCAGACTACCTAGTTGTGCAAAAATGAAGCAATTTTGAAAATTTTTCATCGTTTTTTGTTTTTCCATTTTAGTTTTGCAAATCGTTTTTCGTAAATATCTTTTGACAGGAAAGGGCTACGGGGAAGATTTTCAATAGCGACTTATCGGAAGCTAAGAGGGATCGAATGCAACCGGAAGTGTCCAAATCCGTTCAGCCATTTCCGAGAAATCGAAGTGCAATTTTTTGGCCAATTTTCAAGTGATTTTATATGGCATTCCTCGGAGAGGAAGCCAAAACTCGGGTTCCCCCAAAATAAAATAATCTGCCGTAAACCAATTGCGACCAGTTGGTCGCGTTCTTGTTGCACTCTTCTCAACAAGTCGAGTCGGCGTAGTGAGCTAGGGCGCGCCCTAGAATTTTATTTTTGGCCGTGGGTTCGAATCTCGTTCTCTCCCGCTCGCTCTCTGAGCTGATTTGTTTTTTTTTTTTCTCTCTGCGCGTTGTCGAGCAATCTTCCGGCCGGAAGGTGCTCGACTTGGTTTTTCGAGCAATCTTCCGGCCGCTCGACTTTTGGGGCCATGCTGGACCTGATTTGAGGTCGGCGGAATCTTTGCATGCTGGACGCGATTCACAAAGGGAATTTTATTTCCTAAAATGACATTCGAAGCACGATGAAAAATGCTTTCGAGTGAAGTATAATAGTTCTGGGTTTTTTAGCCGGATGGGCGAACCAGCATGTGATAATGCATTGGTATCGTCAAAAATAGCAGTTTAGTGCAGATATTAGCGACTAAGCCTAATAATTCGTCGAGATATGTATCTCATTGGATTGGGTTTTGAAAAAGCTTTACAAAAATGTGCAACATGCCGAAATTTTGGTTAATTTTGGCCACGTTTTAGTCGATTTGGAGGCGGCTGAATGCAAACAGTTTTCTTAAAGTGGCTGTAACTTTGGCTAATTTCAATGGATTTTTGTCCCGTTTCAGCCGTGGATGGAGGACATTCCAGACTACCTAGTTGTGCAAAAATGAAGCAATTTTGAAAATTTTTCATCGTTTTTTGTTTTTCCATTTTAGTTTTGCAAATCGTTTTTCGTAAATATCTTTTGACAGGAAAGGGCTACGGGGAAGATTTTCAATAGCGACTTATCGGAAGCTAAGAGGGATCGAATGCAACCGGAAGTGTCCAAATCCGTTCAGCCATTTCCGAGAAATCGAAGTGCAATTTTTTGGCCAATTTTCAAGTGATTTTATATGGCATTCCTCGGAGAGGAAGCCAAAACTCGGGTTCCCCCAAAATAAAATAATCTGCCGTAAACCAATTGCGACCAGTTGGTCGCGTTCTTGTTGCACTCTTCTCAACAAGTCGAGTCGGCGTAGTGAGCTAGGGCGCGCCCTAGAATTTTATTTTTGGCCGTGGGTTCGAATCTCGTTCTCTCCCGCTCGCTCTCTGAGCTGATTTGTTTTTTTTTTTTCTCTCTGCGCGTTGTCGAGCAATCTTCCGGCCGGAAGGTGCTCGACTTGGTTTTTCGAGCAATCTTCCGGCCGCTCGACTTTTGGGGCCATGCTGGACCTGATTTGAGGTCGGCGGAATCTTTGCATGCTGGACGCGATTCACAAAGGGAATTTTATTTCCTAAAATGACATTCGAAGCACGATGAAAAATGCTTTCGAGTGAAGTATAATAGTTCTGGGTTTTTTAGCCGGATGGGCGAACCAGCATGTGATAATGCATTGGTATCGTCAAAAATAGCAGTTTAGTGCAGATATTAGCGACTAAGCCTAATAATTCGTCGAGATATGTATCTCATTGGATTGGGTTTTGAAAAAGCTTTACAAAAATGTGCAACATGCCGAAATTTTGGTTAATTTTGGCCACGTTTTAGTCGATTTGGAGGCGGCTGAATGCAAACAGTTTTCTTAAAGTGGCTGTAACTTTGGCTAATTTCAATGGATTTTTGTCCCGTTTCAGCCGTGGATGGAGGACATTCCAGACTACCTAGTTGTGCAAAAATGAAGCAATTTTGAAAATTTTTCATCGTTTTTTGTTTTTCCATTTTAGTTTTGCAAATCGTTTTTCGTAAATATCTTTTGACAGGAAAGGGCTACGGGGAAGATTTTCAATAGCGACTTATCGGAAGCTAAGAGGGATCGAATGCAACCGGAAGTGTCCAAATCCGTTCAGCCATTTCCGAGAAATCGAAGTGCAATTTTTTGGCCAATTTTCAAGTGATTTTATATGGCATTCCTCGGAGAGGAAGCCAAAACTCGGGTTCCCCCAAAATAAAATAATCTGCCGTAAACCAATTGCGACCAGTTGGTCGCGTTCTTGTTGCACTCTTCTCAACAAGTCGAGTCGGCGTAGTGAGCTAGGGCGCGCCCTAGAATTTTATTTTTGGCCGTGGGTTCGAATCTCGTTCTCTCCCGCTCGCTCTCTGAGCTGATTTGTTTTTTTTTTTTCTCTCTGCGCGTTGTCGAGCAATCTTCCGGCCGGAAGGTGCTCGACTTGGTTTTTCGAGCAATCTTCCGGCCGCTCGACTTTTGGGGCCATGCTGGACCTGATTTGAGGTCGGCGGAATCTTTGCATGCTGGACGCGATTCACAAAGGGAATTTTATTTCCTAAAATGACATTCGAAGCACGATGAAAAATGCTTTCGAGTGAAGTATAATAGTTCTGGGTTTTTTAGCCGGATGGGCGAACCAGCATGTGATAATGCATTGGTATCGTCAAAAATAGCAGTTTAGTGCAGATATTAGCGACTAAGCCTAATAATTCGTCGAGATATGTATCTCATTGGATTGGGTTTTGAAAAAGCTTTACAAAAATGTGCAACATGCCGAAATTTTGGTTAATTTTGGCCACGTTTTAGTCGATTTGGAGGCGGCTGAATGCAAACAGTTTTCTTAAAGTGGCTGTAACTTTGGCTAATTTCAATGGATTTTTGTCCCGTTTCAGCCGTGGATGGAGGACATTCCAGACTACCTAGTTGTGCAAAAATGAAGCAATTTTGAAAATTTTTCATCGTTTTTTGTTTTTCCATTTTAGTTTTGCAAATCGTTTTTCGTAAATATCTTTTGACAGGAAAGGGCTACGGGGAAGATTTTCAATAGCGACTTATCGGAAGCTAAGAGGGATCGAATGCAACCGGAAGTGTCCAAATCCGTTCAGCCATTTCCGAGAAATCGAAGTGCAATTTTTTGGCCAATTTTCAAGTGATTTTATATGGCATTCCTCGGAGAGGAAGCCAAAACTCGGGTTCCCCCAAAATAAAATAATCTGCCGTAAACCAATTGCGACCAGTTGGTCGCGTTCTTGTTGCACTCTTCTCAACAAGTCGAGTCGGCGTAGTGAGCTAGGGCGCGCCCTAGAATTTTATTTTTGGCCGTGGGTTCGAATCTCGTTCTCTCCCGCTCGCTCTCTGAGCTGATTTGTTTTTTTTTTTTCTCTCTGCGCGTTGTCGAGCAATCTTCCGGCCGGAAGGTGCTCGACTTGGTTTTTCGAGCAATCTTCCGGCCGCTCGACTTTTGGGGCCATGCTGGACCTGATTTGAGGTCGGCGGAATCTTTGCATGCTGGACGCGATTCACAAAGGGAATTTTATTTCCTAAAATGACATTCGAAGCACGATGAAAAATGCTTTCGAGTGAAGTATAATAGTTCTGGGTTTTTTAGCCGGATGGGCGAACCAGCATGTGATAATGCATTGGTATCGTCAAAAATAGCAGTTTAGTGCAGATATTAGCGACTAAGCCTAATAATTCGTCGAGATATGTATCTCATTGGATTGGGTTTTGAAAAAGCTTTACAAAAATGTGCAACATGCCGAAATTTTGGTTAATTTTGGCCACGTTTTAGTCGATTTGGAGGCGGCTGAATGCAAACAGTTTTCTTAAAGTGGCTGTAACTTTGGCTAATTTCAATGGATTTTTGTCCCGTTTCAGCCGTGGATGGAGGACATTCCAGACTACCTAGTTGTGCAAAAATGAAGCAATTTTGAAAATTTTTCATCGTTTTTTGTTTTTCCATTTTAGTTTTGCAAATCGTTTTTCGTAAATATCTTTTGACAGGAAAGGGCTACGGGGAAGATTTTCAATAGCGACTTATCGGAAGCTAAGAGGGATCGAATGCAACCGGAAGTGTCCAAATCCGTTCAGCCATTTCCGAGAAATCGAAGTGCAATTTTTTGGCCAATTTTCAAGTGATTTTATATGGCATTCCTCGGAGAGGAAGCCAAAACTCGGGTTCCCCCAAAATAAAATAATCTGCCGTAAACCAATTGCGACCAGTTGGTCGCGTTCTTGTTGCACTCTTCTCAACAAGTCGAGTCGGCGTAGTGAGCTAGGGCGCGCCCTAGAATTTTATTTTTGGCCGTGGGTTCGAATCTCGTTCTCTCCCGCTCGCTCTCTGAGCTGATTTGTTTTTTTTTTTTTCTCTCTGCGCGTTGTCGAGCAATCTTCCGGCCGGAAGGTGCTCGACTTGGTTTTTCGAGCAATCTTCCGGCCGCTCGACTTTTGGGGCCATGCTGGACCTGATTTGAGGTCGGCGGAATCTTTGCATGCTGGACGCGATTCACAAAGGGAATTTTATTTCCTAAAATGACATTCGAAGCACGATGAAAAATGCTTTCGAGTGAAGTATAATAGTTCTGGGTTTTTTAGCCGGATGGGCGAACCAGCATGTGATAATGCATTGGTATCGTCAAAAATAGCAGTTTAGTGCAGATATTAGCGACTAAGCCTAATAATTCGTCGAGATATGTATCTCATTGGATTGGGTTTTGAAAAAGCTTTACAAAAATGTGCAACATGCCGAAATTTTGGTTAATTTTGGCCACGTTTTAGTCGATTTGGAGGCGGCTGAATGCAAACAGTTTTCTTAAAGTGGCTGTAACTTTGGCTAATTTCAATGGATTTTTGTCCCGTTTCAGCCGTGGATGGAGGACATTCCAGACTACCTAGTTGTGCAAAAATGAAGCAATTTTGAAAATTTTTCATCGTTTTTTGTTTTTCCATTTTAGTTTTGCAAATCGTTTTTCGTAAATATCTTTTGACAGGAAAGGGCTACGGGGAAGATTTTCAATAGCGACTTATCGGAAGCTAAGAGGGATCGAATGCAACCGGAAGTGTCATTGTTATCCGAGCATTCGTTGGTGAAGGTTGTCTGAATCAACATGACTCGTCGCGTCCCGGCGCAAAACGCCGGCAATATTGCCCTACCTGCGGCTCAAGCAGGCAAAAAAGTGGGAATTTCCAAAAGGAAGGTTGAGGCCTCAACTGATGGCCAAAAACCGGGGATTTCCAAAAGGAAGGTGCTTTTGGAAGTGACATCGAACAGCAAAAAGACGAAAAAGAGCGACGGTACTGTACCGATGGATGAGGAGGAGGAGAACTCTTCGTCCCACGAGGAGCAGCTATTGAAGAACAACAAGTTCGCTGGACTGCCTGACGAGGACCAGGTAGCGGAAGCAAAGGAGAATGAAGTGAAACAGCGAAAGGAGAAACTGCCTCCTTTTTATGTGCGGCAATCAGCAGCAACGATCGACTTTCGAGCGGGGCTGGTTGAACTCATCAAGTCTGGGAAAGTCCTAGGCAACATTCGTCTGTGTCAGGACGGATTTAAGGTGCTGGTGCAATCCAGGCAGCACTATCAACTGGTCAAGGATTACTTGACCGAAAACGAGGCGGAGTACTTTACCCATGATGTCGCCATGGATAAGCCGTACAAAATCGTCGTCAGAGGTCTGTACGACATGCCAGTGGAGGAATTAGCTGCCGAGCTAAAAGTTTTGAAACTGGATGTGTTGGCCGTGCACAAAATGAGCCGACGCAACAAAGACATCAAGTACCGTGACCAGCTCTACCTGCTGCATTTGGCTAAGGGATCGACGACGCTTCCTGAGCTGAAGGCAATTCGAGCGGTTTTCAACATTATCGTGTCGTGGGAGCGATACCGACCAGTGCATCGTGACGTCACACAATGCTTCAACTGCCTGGGTTTCGGGCACGGAGGTAAGAACTGCCACCTGAAGCGTCGTTGCGCCAAATGTGGTACCGATGCGCACATCACATCCCAGTGCATCCAAGATTCGCTGGTGAAGTGCCTCAACTGCAACGGTGAGCACTCGTCAACCGACCGAAAGTGCCCCAAGAGAGCTGAGTTCGTGAAAATTCGGCAGCAAGCATCGACGAAGAATCAGCCTCAGCGTCGTAGAACTCCTCCAGCCCTGGTGGAGGAAAATTTTCCACCTCTTCAACCGCGACGCCAGGTCCCAAACTTGGCACCGTTGCCGTTGGATCCCAGGAAGAGAGCTGAGGTGAATCATCCACGGCCGGGTTCCAGCCAGGAGCCGAGACCGCCACCACCGGGCTTCAGCCAGGAGCCAAGACCAACCCAAGAACCAGCAGTTGAGGAAAATGGTAATGATCTTTACACCTCAACCGAACTCCTCAATATTTTCAAACAGATGTCCGCTGCACTGCGTGGATGCAAAACCAAGACCCAGCAGATTGAAGTGCTGACCTCGTTCGTCATCCAGTATGGATCGTAGGTCCCTCAAGCTACTGAATTGGAACGCTTGCTCCATTAGGAGGAAGAATTTAGAGCTGGTGGATTTTCTTCGCGAGAAGGAGATCGACGTAGCCGCCATCACGGAAACTCATCTGAAGCCCGGTGAAAAAGTTTATCTGCAAAACTACAAGATCGCGACGCAGCTCGATAGGACCACCTCTGGAGGAGGAGGTGTGCTTGTCGCTGTTCATCGTGATCTCAAGCCACGCCGGCTGCCACACTTTAAGCTGGACATCATCGAGGCCGTTGGAGTGGAAATTTCCACTTCGGTTGGCCCAGTACTCTTCATTGCTGCATACTGCCCACGTCAGGTGAATTCCAGAGATGGTTCAGCAGCAAAACTGAAGAGCGATATCCAGAAGCTGACACGGCGGAGCGCAAAGTACATCATCGCTGGTGACCTCAACGCGAAGCATGAAGTTTGGGGCAACAGCAGGAGGAATCGGAACGGAGTGATTCTGCACAACGATCTGCAAAACGGATACTACAACGTTGTGAGTCCGGATCGTCCAACGAGGGTGGCTCGGTCTGGTAATCACTCAATCATCGACTTCTTCATTACCAATATGGCTGAGAACGTGGCTCATCCTGAGGTGTTTGAAGAGTTGAGTTCTGATCACTATCCGGTGGTTGTGGAGGTTGGAGCTTCCGTTACTCCGCAGCGGCAACCAACCCGGAAAGATTACCACAACGTTGACTGGCAGCAGTTTCAGCAAGTGGTCGACAGCAACATCGACTATGATCAACACCCGGAAACTTCTGCTGATATTGATCGTTCGCTGGAGGTGATCCAGCAGGCTATCAACCAAGCAGAGGCTGCCAACGTTCGGGAGGTTCCTGTTAATTTTAAGGTAACTGATATTGACGTAGATACTAAACACTTGATTAGACTTAGGAATGTTTATAGGAGACAATATCAACGGACTGGGGACTATGACAAAAAGATTTCAGTTAACAATTTGAACAAAATCATACAAGACCGACTTGACAATATTAGAAATCAAGAATTTTCAAAACATGTAAGCCAGCTTGGGAATTATTCAAAACCATTTTGGAAACTTTCAAAAGTTCTTAAAAACAAACCAAAGCCTATTCCTCCTCTTATTGTTGAGGATTCTCCTTTGATTACATCCGAGGAAAAGGCAAATGCACTTGGGCTTCATTTTGTTAGTTCACATAATCTTGGCGCTTCCATGACCAGCCGTAAAGAAACATCAGTTGCCAATAGTATTTCAACAATCAATGACTCTACCTTTGAATTTCCTGCAGATTCCCATGTTTCTGGTGAGGAAGTCAAAGTTGCAGTTAAACAAATGAAAAATATGAAAGCTCCAGGCTTTGATAACATTTTTAATCTGGTGTTGAAAAAACAGAGTGATCAGTTCTTTCAACATCTAGCCAATATTTTCAATAAATGTTTGCAACTTGGTTACTTCCCCACCAATTGGAAGCTGGGCAAAGTCATACCAATTTTGAAGCCTCAAAAAGATCCAACATCGCCAACAAGTTATCGCCCCATTAGTCTTTTGAGTAGTCTGTCCAAACTCTTTGAGAAGGTAATCTATTCAAGGCTTTTGGATTTTACCAACGATAATAATATAATTTTGAACGAGCAGTTTGGCTTCCGAAAGGGACATAATACTGCTCATCAGCTTACGAGAGTAACTAAAATCATCAAGCAGAACAAGCTTGAGTCTAAATCAACTGCTATGGCTTTGTTGGATGTTGAGAAGGCTTTTGACAATGTTTGGCATGATGGTTTGATACATAAACTATATTTATACGGTTTTCCAATGTATCTTATCAAAATTATCCAGCACTATCTTTCGGAGAGATCGTTCAAGGTTTTTCTGAATGGGATTGCTTCTGGATTATTCAACATTGATGCTGGGGTTCCCCAAGGAAGTATTCTTGGCCCACTTCTGTACAATATTTTTACATCTGATTTGCCTACTCTTCCTGGTAATGGTGTGTTGTCACTTTTTGCTGATGACACTGCCGTTATTTATAAGGGTAAAATAACCAGATATTTAGTTGGCCGTCTTCAGAAGGGTCTTGACGTTCTTTCCGAATACTTTGGCGACTGGAAAATTCGCATAAATGCAGCCAAAACTCAAACCATCATTTTTCCACTTTCCAAATCGGCCAGATTTGTCCCAAAGGATGATGTTTTGATAAAAATGAATGATGTTTCGATACCCTGGTCAAAGGAAGTTGTCTATTTAGGTCTCATACTTGACTCGAAACTTTTGTTTCGGCAGCATGTAGATAAAATATTGAACAAGTGCAGCATTCTCATCAGGTGTTTGTATCCTTTAATTAACAGAAAATCAAAGCTATCTTTGAAAAATAAGTTAGCAGTTTACAAACAAATAATTTACCCTGTTATTGAGTATGCAGTACCTGTTTGGGAGTGTTGCGCTAGAACTCATAAATTGAAGCTCCAGCGTGTCCAAAACAAGGTACTCAAAATGGTTTTGAATGTTCCTGGCTGGACAAGATCAAGTGAGGTTCATGAATTAGCAGAAGTTAAAATGTTGGATCAGAAGATTCAAGAAAAATGTTTGAAATTCAGGGAAAAATGTGCTATATCTGAATACCCCTTGATTCAAGGATTGGTTTAGTTTATGGTACACCCAAACGGCGGTCGCATGATTGTGATGCATGGTGGCATGAAAGTATATCAGAATCTGCATGAAAACTGTCCTCATGCATTTTTTGCGATATAGGGGTATGACATTTTTGCCCGTTACCGACAATTATCGACATTACCAACGGCTTTTTGGTTATATTTCACAAAAAAAAAAACCTTAACAGAACGAGGATAGAACCACTAACTTTTTGGTTATTGATCCGACACGCTACCACCGCGCCATGGACGCTTGATGAAAAGTGAGTGAAAGAGCACCAACATATGCTTCTCTTTGGAGTGTTGCTCGGGGACGGGCCAGCGTTATATGTGTTGGTGAGAACTGCAGATCGCTGAAATGTTTACACGCGGGCAAAAATGATCTAGGGGCTTGTTGCAAAAAATGTTATAAAATATGACATTTTCTGCAGCAAATCCACTGTTGCAGATTTTGAGATATATTTTTCCTTTGGATGTTCCAACCCTAAAATCTCCTATAATTTGAAGAGAGATCTTTCCTATGATTTTGCTTGTTCACGTCCAACACTTCCTTTTGGCCCTTCATACGGCAGTAATTTGAAGATGCTCCCTTTAAGTCTGAGCCACTGTAATTCTAGGCAACCGCTACATAGGTCATGCTGGTGGCCCTGTTGGTAATCACATCAAATAAAATCTAGAGTTTTTTTTTTGAAAAGGTTTTATAACATATGAAAGACAATAGTTTAGTGGATCTTGTCAAAAAAAAATTTTAGAAATCTTCTTTCCAATGCTTTTTAAGAATCAAAAATTGGTAGAAAAATGGCGAATTTTTAGATCGAAGCCCGGCTAGAGGCGGGGTTGGGTTGTAGAGGGTTAATCAAATATTTAGAAAGGCCTAATGGAGCAACCGAGCTACGAAGCCCAATGGTAACGCTTTCGCCTCGTAAGCGGTATATCGGGGTTCAAATTCTGACTCGGACCAACACAACTGGTGTTTTTTCCCTTCTGGATTCGATTGCTTAGTTAAGTGTAGGTTGCGTATCAAGCTGTACCTTATCACGAAACCTTAGGGAAGGTGACATTTGGAATGTTAACATTAATCTTAACATGTTAACATTATTTTAATAAATAGCCACTGAATCCGTTTGTAAATGTGGCCCCGATACTCTTCATGGGGCATGGGAACAAAATACTTACCTAATGCAGCACCGGTTTCGAGTGGTAGAAGTGACAGTTCTCCTCTGAAGAATACATTGTAGAAAAAAATAAACTGCTCGAACGGAACACATATTTTAAACTTCCATAACCCCTGATCTCATTTTTTGTAGTATCCTGCAAATTTTTACTGTGTGCTTTAAATCACACCCCACCGAATGTTACTATAACTCATCCAGAATTGCTACCATTTCCATAATGAGTTAACCTGTTCATCACATTAGAACTAATAGAATCGTCACCGAATACAGCATTGAGCCCCACCTCACCTGCCCTTCATCAGTCTTTAATCCCAAACCCCGCAGGGTCCAGCTCGCACATAATCCAACAAATGCGATTAAAGGATTGTTACATGAAAATGGGAGTAAACAGGCTACAACAAATGGTCCTATAGCAACACGTCGTGACGTTCGTCCTCGTCAAATAACAAGGACGACTACTTTAGGTTCAGCTGAGCTATGCGTTGGTTAACCATTGAGCATGGGTCGTACCTTAGGTAAACTCCGTTGTACCTACCAAGCCTTTCGTTAAGTGTAAGGTATAAATTCCACGCGTGGAACCCACGGCGGTGTGTTTTATTGCGATAAGGCACGCAAACACACGGATATATGACTTAAGAACCGTCCCCCGTCCAACGCACAGTGGGAAAAAAGGGCCCAAAAAATTACCGAAACATGATTTCTCGCAAACCATCGATTGCTATATATCAAAAGCTTCGTTTTTGCACCAGGAACTATATTCCGTTGAAAAATCGCACTGCACGGACCGGTGGCCGGAGTACTGGCCACCGGAAGATCCGGATTTTTGGAAATTTTATTTAAATTATTTAATTGTGAACGGATTCGCTTTCTTCAACCATGAATAGTCACGCAAAACATTCATATAATAATATAAAATACCTAGGACCCATCGGAATCAGTTCCACCGATCTCCGGTGGCCAGATCCGGAACCGCTTTAGGAAACAGCGCAATCTAGCCATGCGACGTATCAAACTTATTTATTTTGGATGGGGAGTATCCTTAATATGTAGTTTTACCTCCTTGACCGGTTCCCAGGTTCTCCGGTGGCCACATCTGGATACCATAATTGGAAATCGCCTGAAACCACTCTTGTGACAAGTCAATCTTTAAGATTTTAAAAGAGAACTGTATCTGAATTGGTCATTTGCACCCTGAACCGGTTCACAGGTTCTCTGGTGGCCACAGCTGGAACCGGTTTTTGGCATACTTCAATTAAAGATGTCTCAACTTTTTTTTCTCTCTTTTAAAGCCCTAATGTTTGGCATGTCGCAAAAGTAATTTCTGAAAACCGGTTCCGGATGTGGCCACCTGAGAACCTGGGAACCGGTCAAGGAGATAAAACTACATCTTAAGGATACTCCCCATCCAAAATCAATAAGTTTGATACGTCGCATGGCTAGATTGCGCTGTTTCCTAAAGCGGTTCTGGATCTGGCCACCGGAGATCGGTGGAACTAGTTCCGATGAGTCCTAGGTATTTTATATTATTCTATGAATGTTTTGCGTGACTATTCATGGTTGAAGAAAGCGAGTCAGTTTACAATTAAATAATTTAAATAAAATTTGCAAAAATCCGGATCTTCCGGTGGCCAGTACTCCGGCCACCGGTTCGTGCAGTGCGATTTTTCAACGGAATATAGTTCCTGGTGCAAAAACGAAGCTTTTGATATATAGCAATCGATGGTTTGCGAGAAATCATGTTTCGGTAATTTTTTGGGCCCTTTTTTCCCACTGTGCAACGTCTGGGGAAAATATCGTGACCCCAATAAAGACATAACCACACCGCACAAACAACAACAATGTAGCAAGCCTCACCTGTATTGACAACTAGAAGGAGTCGGGTCGGGATGGTGGAGTTGTATTTATGAGTGGTGGTTTCATATAAATGCGAATTACAATGTCGTGATTACGCGTTGTTGACACACCGTTTGGCTCACGATCGAACGACAAGCCCCTCTTGTTGATACACGCACACAAACTTGCACAGAACTGTTGTTTCAACGCCAATGTGGGTGTAGGAAGGTAGGTAGATGAACAAGCGCTATAACATTGGCACATTACGCCGACAATTGTTCCACTACATTTGATTACGTTTGTTTTCCCACGAGGATTGTGTGAGTGTGCCGAGCACGTTTACATGGAATTGTCATCAGCTAAAGTGCACAAACAATCGGTTGGTACTTGTTGGATGGAATGCATTTATTTAGTTTTGTAAAACATATTTTTTACCACTAACTATCAGCGTAACCTGTCCAAAAGTAGTATTAAATCATATTGAAATGCTTACTGAAGTGTTTCACCATTTTAGAGGAGATTAACCAATTCGTGACAACATGGAAGGAGAACAGGTAAAAAAGGCCAAAATATTTATACCATCTGTTGAATGTATTGTTTTAAATTTACAATGGTCATACATATATGAGTTTGTAAAAACATAAGTTTAACATATTTTATAAGATACTGTACAGTAGGGTGGCTCAACATGGTCCATGTTTCAGAACCAGTTTTTTCGGTTGCATATAAGCCCTTAAACAACACTTCAAAATTTGGGAGCATTGGTTGCGACCACACTTTGTGCATTGCATTTTTTTTGTATTTTTATTTTGAGCTGAATTTTTTAAATCAACACAAAAGCGCTAAAATTAATAAAATTCTTCAAAAATTTCCCGAATTGTATCTGATAAAAGATGTATCCATTCCCAGTTTGCTTATGTTTCACTATACATATTCCACAAGCCAATAATAACTTATATCTTACTATCAATTATTTTCAGAAATGGTCACTATTTTTTTAAATCAAAAAATCTGCAAATATTTCGCTGGAATCAAACTATCGGTGGCTATATTTTGAAAACGGGACAATTTATCTAAAAATCTGTTAAATAGTTTTCAATTGCAAATTCAATTTTACCAAAAAAATGAAAAACCATTATTGTTTTTCAAAAAATCTTAACTCGGTGGAATTTGTTTTGACCACACTTCTTTATGGCTCAAAAGTTGCGGGTTTTTGTCCCTTAGAGCATATAAAAAAATCTCGGAAATAAAAAAATCGGATTTTGAGAAATTGAGTTTTTGTCAAAAAAATTAAAATTATTTTTTCTTGTACCTACTTTTTCTGAACAGTCCTCACAATAACTACAACTTTGCCGAAGACACCAAATTGATCTGATAATTACTTCAAAAGTATGCACAGCTAACAAAATTGTTTGTTGACTTGTATGGGTGAACCAATGACACAAAATTACTTCTTTGGTCATAGGGAAGGCCCCCACAAAGTTTGAGCTATATAAAAAAATCTCTAGAACAAAAGTGTCCAAATGTGAAACCTCACCTGGAAATTCAATTCCCTACAACTTTGTCCAATGGTGCAAGAAGATCCGAGTACTTGAGCTGATTGTTTAAAAAATTTGAAATTATCGAAACTACTTGTCACGCAGCAAGCTTAGCCGAATGGTTGCGCTGTTCGCTTTGATTCTGGGTTCGATGCCCATCTGCTCCAGCCTTCCATCAGATGGGGAAGTAACACGTCGGTCCCGGCCTTGGTTGTTGTTAGGCCGTTAAGTCATTCCAGGTCAGGGAGTCGCCTCCCTGCTATAAAGACAAACAACACACCACGAATTGTCACGAATATCCTTTTTATCAATTTAATTTGATTTTTCATGAACGATGTGCTATTTTGACTAGTAAAATAAGGCTAAATAGTTCATTAACAAGTTGTTATATTTAATGCGTACTAGAGTGCCAATAATATGAGATTTCTGTTCACAATCCCGCTCCACAAGCTGCTTATTGTTTCTTCAGCTATTTTAAGATTCTGAGCCAAATATGAAAAAAATTGATCAAAATTTCAATGCGTAATTGATACTCGAGGGTTAAATTTGGACATTTGTGTTTGATTTTATCAGCAGAAGACGTTTTCAAAAAATCTCAAAAATGAGATTCTTATAGGAAAATTAAAGCTCGTTAACGTTGTCGAATAGGTCAACGCCGTTCAACTTGATCCTGAAAAGTTACTAGCGTTTTAAAAAAGTTATTTTTGCGTGAAATTATTTTTTTTCACCGCCCTGAACCTCGGGTATCAATGGGTTAATCTAATTGGCACAGATGCTCCGAATAACCCAAAAACTGGTTTTTGCTTTTGGAGCAAGGGGTATTTTTTTCTTGGCATCCTTGGCACTCTTGCCCACTACAGTTTTAATTTTTTACAAAATATAACTATATTTAAAGCACACACTTTTTTTAAGTATCTTGTAGCACTTTTTGATATAACTCGGTGAACCACGTTGGATTAAGGTACGACTCGTTCTGAAAAAAATCTTCTTTTTGCAACTTGTTGCACAAACAACTATTTTGAAAACCATTTTGCCGAAGTTTGATTGCATACAAAACAAAAAAAAATTTCTCGACCGGACTGATAAATACACTATTATTTACGCATTTTAGTAAAGTTATAAATCAAATGCAAATAAAAGTGATTTACAAGTTTCTTCAACCTTTTCCTGTTCTTGGATTTTGAATTAGCCCTCTTTTTAAGCAATGAAATATATTTTTTCTAATATCAAATAAACACCATTAGTCTGTCACTTAAAAAAAAAAGATTTTTGATGTCACCAAATTGCATTTTATTTATTAAACTTTCTTTTTCAACAAAAAATGGAGCTAACAAGCATTATACGGAATGGTTGCAAACATTTCAGATAAAAACTTTTTCAATTATTCGTATTTTGAAGTTAGTAGCTCAACATTTTGAAGTTAATGACAATAACAAATGATTTTTCATGATGATCTTTAAGAAATTAGCTTCATGAAGCTGCCCAAGTTGATAGAATGAAAGTTCAGTTCAATTCCGGCCAAAAACAAATAGCTTAAATGTAGGTTTAGTAAAGTAATGTATGAAGCAATATATTTTGATTTCCTTCTGATATTTTAACATAATTTTTCAAAGCAAATATAGAATTGGTCAAGCAAATCTGATCATTTCTTTCAGTCAGGCATGTAAATTCTTAGAATTTTGCTGTAGGTATATTTTTTGTTTTGATTCTGCGTCTTTTTACTTTTGATAGTACACAAAAGTTCTTTGTTGCCTTTTTTAACACTTGTGTTTTAGTCCATCAGTTTATTAATACTCGTAAGCACTGCTGAATTCTATTCACACTCAACTATCATGAAAACTCGTTTGAAGCGACATCCTCAAATCTACGAAATCCATTTGAATTTTGGCCACGCTCCTCCCCACTGAGTATAAACAATAACATTCCAAACACTGGGAAAACTTTCACCGCTACTCCGTTGAACCAACCAAGACTGAATGTGCGGCACCGTCCATATGTCCGACCTTGTCGGGACCAGATTCCCAAACACCTGGCCCTCTGACTGTGTGTAGGTTAACGGATTTCCGACCCGAAGCGCGAACCGCCTCGGGATGAACACGTGTTCGGTGGACATGCGCACCGGCCGGAGCCGGGAATAGCGGATCCGTTGTTCCAGCACGAATGCCGAATCCTGCGAGCTAACGGTGAGAGAATCTGGCTGAAGTGTCCTTGTTGCTGTTTGGAGAGCTAATTTTTTAGAGGTCATCTAAACTGTCAGGCGATGAACAAAAACATTCGCCGAGTGGATTGTTGGTGTTCACGGGATAGTCCTTGCCGGAAAGAGATCTAATTCATGTGACAGCATCCTGCGGGTGAATTTCGGCATTCATTTCTGTGTTTTACTTAAAAGAATCAACTTTCGTTTGAAACTGCTATTTTGAAACAGTCTGGTAGCTTCTGAAGCGACACTTACTCCAACTAAAAAAAACGGAATCGACGTTAAATCCTTGTAAGGTATTTTTTTTTTTTTGAATTATATATACTTTATTGAATCTTTCTTATAATAATTACATTTGGTTTACATAATAAGTGGTCAGCTGTGGCTCTTCAGCTTTAGTTTGCTTTTCGTGATTTAAACACTGTTCATTTTCTTAACTTTAAAAGTATATGATTTATCATTTTTGTAACACTAGGTACAACGAGGAAAAAAAAAATTTAAGAAAACATAACATAACTTAAAACTAACTTAATCTTAACATAAACTAAACCAATCCTTGAATCAAGGGGTATTCAGATATAGCACATTTTTCCCTGAATTTCAAACATTTTTCTTGAATCTTCTGATCCAACATTTTTACTTCTGCTAATTCATGAACCTCACTTGATCTTGTCCAGCCAGGAACATTCAAAACCATTTTAAGTACCTTGTTTTGGACTCGCTGGAGCTTCAATTTATGAGTTCTAGCGCAACACTCCCAAACAGGTACTGCATACTCAATAACGGGGTAAATTATTTGTTTGTAAACTGCTAGCTTATTTTTCAAAGATAGCTTTGATTTTCTGTTAATTAAAGGATACAAACACCTGATGAGAATGCTGCACTTGTTCAATATTTTATCTACATGCTGCCGAAACAATAGTTTCGAGTCAAGTATGAGACCTAAATAGACAACTTCCTTTGACCAGGGTATTGAAACATCATTCATTTTAATCAAAACATCATCCTTTGGGACAAATCGGGCCGATTTGGAAAGTGGAAAAATGATGGTTTGAGTTTTGGCTGCATTTATGCGAATTTTCCAGTCGCCAAAGTATTCGGAAAGAACGTCAAGACCCTTCTGAAGACGGCCAACTAAATATCTGGTTATTTTACCCTTATAAATAACGGCAGTGTCATCAGCAAAAAGTGACAACACACCATTACCAGGAAGAGTAGGCAAATCAGATGTAAAAATATTGTACAGAAGTGGGCCAAGAATACTTCCTTGGGGAACCCCAGCATCAATGTTGAATAATCCAGAAGCAATCCCATTCAGAAAAACCCTGAACGATCTCTCCGTAAGATAGTGCTGGATAATTTTGATAAGATACATTGGAAAACCGTATAAATAAAGTTTATGTATCAAACCATCATGCCAAACATTGTCAAAAGCCTTCTCAACATCCAACAAAGCCATAGCAGTTGATTTAGACTCAAGCTTATTCTGCTTGATGATTTTAGTTACTCTCGTAAGCTGATGAGCAGTATTATGTCCCTTACGGAAGCCAAACTGCTCATTCAAAATTATATTATTATCGTTGGTAAAATCCAAAAGCCTTGAATAGATGACCTTCTCAAAGAGTTTGGACAGACTACTCAAAAGACTAATGGGACGATAACTTGTTGGCGATGTTGGATCTTTTTGAGGCTTCAAAATTGGTATGACTTTGCCCAGTTTCCAATTGGTGGGGAAGTAACCAAGTTGCAAACATTTATTGAAAATATTGGCTAGATGTTGAAAGAACTGATCACTCTGTTTTTTCAACACTAGATTAAAAATGTTATCAAAGCCTGGAGCTTTCATATTTTTCATTTGTTTAACTGCAACTTTGACTTCCTCACCAGAAACATGGGAATCTGCAGGAAATTCAAAGGTAGAGTCATTGATTGTTGAAATACTATTGGCAACTGATGTTTCTTTACGGCTGGTCATGGAAGCGCCAAGATTATGTGAACTAACAAAATGAAGCCCAAGTGCATTTGCCTTTTCCTCGGATGTAATCAAAGGAGAATCCTCAACAATAAGAGGAGGAATAGGCTTTGGTTTGTTTTTAAGAACTTTAGAAAGTTTCCAAAATGGTTTTGAATAATTCCCAAGCTGGCTTACATGTTTTGAAAATTCTTGATTTCTGATATTGTCAAGTCGGTCTTGTATGATTTTGTTCAAATTGTTCACTGAAATCTTTTTGTCATAGTCCCCAGTCCGTTGATATTGTCTCCTATAAACATTCCTAAGCCTTATCAAGTGTTTAGTATCTACGTCAATATCAGTTACCTTAAAATTAACAGGAACCTCCCGAACGTTGGCAGCCTCTGCTTGGTTGATAGCCTGCTGGATCACCTCCAGCGAACGATCAATATCAGCAGAAGTTTCCGGGTGTTGATCATAGTCGATGTTGCTGTCTACCACTTGCTGAAACTGCTGCCAGTCAACGTTGTGGTAATCTTTCCGGGTTGGTTGCCGCTGCGGAGTAACGGAAGCTCCAACCTCCACAACCACCGGATAGTGATCAGAACTCAACTCTTCAAACACCTCAGGATGAGCCACGTTCTCAGCCATATTGGTAATGAAGAAGTCGATGATTGAGTGATTTCCAGACCGAGCCACCCTCGTTGGACGATCTGGACTCACAACGTTGTAGTATCCGTTTTGCAGATCGTTGTGCAGAATCACTCCGTTCCGATTCCTCCTGCTGTTGCCCCAAACTTCATGCTTCGCGTTGAGGTCACCAGCGATGATGTACTTTGCGCTCCGCCGTGTCAGCTTCTGGATATCGCTCTTCAGTTTTGCTGCTGAACCATCTCTGGAATTCACCTGACGTGGGCAGTATGCAGCAATGAAGAGTACAGGGCCAACCGAAGTGGGAATTTCCACCCCAACGGCCTCGATGATGTCCAGCTTGAAGTGTGGCAGCCGGCGTGGCTTGAGATCACGATGAACAGCGACAAGCACACCTCCTCCTCCAGAAGTGGTCCTGTCAAGCTGCGTCGCAATCTTGTAGTTTTGCAGATAAACTTTTTCACCGGGCTTCAGATGAGTTTCCGTGATGGCAGCTACGTCGATCTCCTTCTCGCGAAGAAAATCCACCAGCTCTAAGTTCTTCCTCCTAATGGAGCAAGCGTTCCAATTCAGTAGCTTGAGGGACCTACGATCCATACTGGATGACGAACGAGGTCAGCACTTCAATCTGCTGGGTCTTGGTTTTGCATCCACGCAGTGCAGCGGACATCTGTTGGAAAATATTGAGGAGTTCGGTTGAGGTGTAAAGATCATTACCATTTTCCTCAACTGCTGGTTCTTGGGTTGGTCTTGGCTCCTGGCTGAAGCCCGGTGGTGGCGGTCTCGGCTCCTGGCTGGAACCCGGCCGTGGATGATTCATCTCAGCTCTCTTCCTGGGATCCAACGGCAACGGTGCCAAGTTTGGGACCTGGCGTCGCGGTTGAAGAGGTGGAAAATTTTGCTCCACCAGGGCTGGAGGAGTTCTACGACGCTGAGGCTGATTCTTCGTCGATGCTTGCTGCCGAATTTTCACGAACTCAGCTCTCTTGGGGCACTTTCGGTCGGTTGACGAGTGCTCACCGTTGCAGTTGAGGCACTTCACCAGCGAATCTTGGATGCACTGGGATGTGATGTGCGCATCGGTACCACATTTGCCACAACGACGCCTTAGGTGGCAGTTCTTACCTCCGTGCCCGAAACCCAGGCAGTTGAAGCATTGTGTGACGTCACGGTGCACTGGTCGGTATCGCTCCCACGACACGATAATGTTGAAAACCGCTCGGATTGCCTTCAGCTCAGGAAGCGTCGTCGATCCCTTAGCCAAATGCAGCAGGTAGAGCTGGTCACGGTACTTGATGTCTTTGTTGCGTCGGCTCATTTTGTGCACGGCCAACACATCCAGTTTCAAAACTTTTAGCTCGGCAGCTAATTCCTCCACTGGCATGTCGTACAGACCTCTGACGACGATTTTGTACGGCTTATCCATGGCAACATCATGGGTGAAGTACTCCGCCTCGTTTTCGGTCAAGTAATCCTTGACCAGTTGATAGTGCTGCCTGGATTGCACCAGCACCTTAAATCCGTCCTGACACAGACGAATGTTGCCTAGGACTTTCCCAGACTTGATGAGTTCAACCAGCCCCGCTCGAAAGTCGATCGTTGCTGTTGATTGCCGCACATAAAAAGGAGGCAGTTTCTCCTTTCGCTGTTTCACTTCATTCTCCTTTGCTTTCGCTACCTGGTCCTCGTCAGGCAGTCCAGCAAACTTGTTGTTCTTCAATAGCTGCTCCTCGTGCGACGAAGAGTTCTCCTCCTCCTCATCCATCGGTACAGTACCGTCGCTCTTTTTCGTCTTTTTGCTGTTCGATGTCACTTCCAAAAGCACCTTCCTCTTGGAAATTCCCGGTTTTTGGCCATCAGTTGAGGCCTCAACCTTCCTTTTGGAAATTCCCACTTTTTTGCCTGCTTGAGCCGCAGGTAGGGCAATATTGCCGGCGTTTTGCGCCGGGACGCGACGAGTCATGTTGATTCAGACAACCTTCACCAACGAATGCTCGGATAACAATGATCCTTGTAAGGTGGCCCTATTAAACATTGCGGTTTCGTCTGATAATTACCTAAAAATTTCCTAGCGAGCTCGCGTGTTGGTGCGTAGCAGAACAATAATTGAAGGAAACACCTTAATTTTTTTTAGAAGCGTGAACCTAAAACATCAAGTTCTTGTTCAAAATAGAGCTAACATTAAGCTGCTAGTTATCATTTACGCAAAAAAAAATTGAAAAAAAATATGTAAGTTCATTAAAGTTTGCTACTAACACTGTCAGATTTTCATTCGATTTGTCACATAGTAAATGTCTTTTGATTACCCATCGAATGATGAGTCGTACGATGGATTCAGATATTATCAAAATATCCGAGATACATCACCAAAAAAGTCAAAAAAAAATATCACTTATGCGTTACCTTCCGATAAGGTTGCCAGATCTTCAATCTTTAGGGCTCATCGGAAAAGTTAAATACAAAAACGTTTCTGAGAATCCCCTTTTTAATTTAAAAGTATCTCACAGAAATTTTTGACAAAATGCACCGTTTCTTAGATATGGCCATTTAAAGCTTGGTTCCAACAAAAAATGAGGAATTCTCGCTGAAAGTGGACCACTATTTACACAAGGTGCTCAAAAATCAAAAGCAATGTACTTTTCCAATAGCCCCCACCAAGTTATGAACGAAACCATGTTTGGTTGGTTGAATTTGTCCTCACCTCGGCGCCACGAAGCTAAAACATTTTTTTAATTTGGTAATTTTTTGACTTAGGCGCGTCTACAAAATTGCTAATAACTTTGCCAAACTTCAACGAACCCTTGATGTTTATGGGTGTTTTGGAAAGGAAATGAGCAGAGCTTTCGAATGCACTTGTCAGAAAAATACCGTTCCATACATTTTTTAGCCACAAAACACCAATGTATTTTTAAAAGTCATTTTTGAAGGCCGGCGCCCCACTTTATCGAAAAACTGACAAATCCATTCGAAAGCTGAGACGATTTCACATAAAGGACCAATAAATCTAAGGTGTATGTTCCTCCTATCTTTTTTAATCTAATTTTGATTCTGCGAGCGCAGCGCTCCGTTCGAATTTCGGGCGCCCAAAATGTTGAAATTTGCTTGCCCCATTTTAAGGTTTTGTCAAAAAATATAGGTGCTCACTTTTTAAATGATAGTTTATTGTCCAAGGATCAAAATGTACTTTCGATAATTGACCAATATTTATGTTTTTGGGTTCTTCCAGGCAGTTCAGTGTCGAAAAGTTGTTTTTGTTTACTTTTTTTGTTGTTAAATGCTTATTTACAATTGGGTGGACATTTTTACAGTAAAACTAATGAATGTAGCATGTAGGAAATTTCACCACGAACATTTTTCTCGAGGAGAAAACGAAATTTCGATACTCCAACGCAAAGATATTTGAGTTTTAGTGAGAAAAAAAGTGCCAATTTTACAAATTTCCCAGAATTAACAAGCACGGCCTATTATTTACATGCGGCATATGTTTTGGAGGCCAGAGTATGGTTTCTTATAGTTATTTAGGTAGCTGAGTTCGGATCTGCAATCAAATTTCAGATAAACAGTTAAATTAGGAGCCACGCCCAAAAGTTATTTGCGATAATATGCTGTAATTTTAATCGCTAGTGAATTCGGTCATATTTCATCATTCGCTCACCTTTAATTAATATTTCACCCACGGATTTTTTTATGGTGAATGTTTTTTTCAACTTCTGATTGTGTTGAGAGGCCTCGTGGCGCGGTTGTTAGCGGCTTCGGCTGCCGATCCCTAAGTGGCTATGGGGAATAAACGCAAATAATATTTGAGCGTGACTAAAATATCACTGTTCACTGTTTATCTGAAATTTGATTCCAGATCCGAATTCAGCGACCTAAATAACTATAAGAAAACATACTCTGGCCTCCAAAACATATGCCGCATGTAAATAATAGGCCATGCTTGTTAATTCCGTGCAATTTGTAAAATTGGCACTTTTTTTCTCACTAAAACTCAAATATCTTGGCGTTGGAGTATCGAAATTACGTTTTCTCCTCGAGAAAAATGTTCGTGGTGAAATTTCCTACATGCTACATTCATTAGTTTTACTGTAAAAATGTCCACCCAATTGTAAATAAGCATTTAACAACAACAAAAAAGTAAATAAAAACAACTTTTCGACACTGAACTGCCTGGAAGAACCCAAAAACATAAATATTGGTCAATTATCGAAAGGACATTTTGATCCTTGGACAATAAACTATCATTTAAAAAGTGAGCACCTATATTTTTTGACAAAACCTTAAAATGGGGCAAGCAAATTTCAACATTTTGGGCGCCCGAAATTCGAACGGAGCGCTGCGCTCGCAGAATCAAAATTAGATTAAAAAAGATAGGAGGAACATACACCTTAGATTTATTGGTCCTTTATGTGAAATCGTCTCAGCTTTCGAATGGATTTGTCAGTTTTTCGATAAAGCGGGGCGCCGGCCTTCAAAAATGACTTTTAAAAATACATTGGTGTTTTGTGGCTAAAAAATGTATGGAACGGTATTTTTCTGACAAGTGCATTCGAAAGCTCTGCTCATTTCCTTTCCAAAACACCCATAAACATCAAGGGTTCGTTGAAGTTTGGCAAAGTTATTAGCAATTTTGTAGACGCGCCTAAGTCAAAAAATTACCAATTTAAAAAAATGTTTTAGCTTCGTGGCGCCGAGGTGAGGACAAATTCAACCAACCAAACATGGTTTCGTTCATAACTTGGTGGGGGCTATTGGAAAAGTACACTGCTTTTGATTTTTGAGCACCTTGTGTAAATAGTGGTCCACTTTCAGCGAGAATTCCTCTAAATAAGAAGTTTTGATTTTTTTTTTGTTATAAAGTTTAAAAAAGAACTACTTTATTTATATATATACAAGCTAAACCCACCAAACTTCGTCTCGTCCTTTTTCGTTTTTTGACGTTTTTAGCTTGTTGTTTATTCAGCCTCCTGTGATCAAAATTAGATTTTGCGTGACTTTTCCCATACAATCTGCAGATTTTCCGGTATCTTTTCCAGAGTGGCCAAAGTTGTCACTTTTTGGCGTAAGAACCTTCCTTGGACTTATACGAACCCAACGCAACAAAGAGCTCCTCGATCCAACGCTCCGTACTGAACTGATTCGCGTTCGAACAAAACCTTCGAAATTGATTATATATCGTCGCCGTCGTGCTAACTTGTCGTATGTGCATTTTGGGCCAAATTGAGTTAAGAACGCCATTTTGTGCAGCTCACAATGCCTCACCTTTTGACCTTCACAGATCCTCAAAATTCGATTTCAATCCTGAGATATTCAACAAAAACCGAAAAAACTCCGTGCATTTTTGTCACTTTTCATATGAAAGTAGTTTCAATCTTGTCGTGCTATATTGTCACTCCCTGAAAATTGATGTAAGTGCGACAACTGGCCAAAGGGAGTTTAGATCAGAACGCGTTTGACGCACGTACAAGTTAGACTACCGTAAACATTTGTAATTATAACTCTGGATTCAAGCAACCAACTTCAACCAAACTTCGGGACAATGCACATAATGGTCAGCCAAACATTACTTGTTTGTTATTGTTTACATTGCGTGCTTTCGTTTTTGTTTATTCAAGGTCAAACATTAAAACGCGTTGTTCTCGGAACGTTGAAATGGCGTTTGCAACAAGATAGCACGACGATGTCGATATATAGAAGATATTATTTTTTAGAATAGAAAAAACAAGACGTGGTTGGAGCACAATACTATAAACTAAGATACCGGAGAAATCAACGAAGAAATTTGTGTTTTACCGGGCTGAATCAGAATCTGTATAGATTAAAATATTATATCAGTGAAAAATGCGTTTCTCAAAAATCTAAGGTTTTAAATTTTTAACTGACTTGGCCTTAAAGACGGATCGATCCTTAAAAAAAATGTTATAAGAGATTTGTTGAGAATTTTTTTACTTTTAAACCTTTTTTAATATGTGTATGCGTTTTGATTGTCAAAAGATATATCACTTTAAAGACAATTTTTTTTTTCGTGCTTCGGGGACCATGTGTGTCACTCAAACATCAGCATTAATATTGGTGTGTTTAAATTAGAATATGAGTTGTACTCTACGATTTCGCAAAGCAACTTTTTCTTGTTAAAAAATATATAACTTGGTCTGAACTATTGAATAAGGAAATTTTTCTATTTGTATACCTTTTCAAAAGTTAAGTATGATTTTAAGATTTTGGAAAAAAGATCCTCAAAGTTTCATTTTTTAGCATTGAAAGTCGGACCAATAGTTTGCGAGCAGTGTTGCAAATGAGTGATATAAAAGCTATCAATTGATTATCTCTGAACCACAAACATCCGAGAGTATAGCGGCCGTCACTGTAGCTTGTGAGATCTTTTCTTGTGTCTCGTTATTCCCAGCGATGTCTCACCGCTAAATCTCTCAATCTCTCCGAAAACTGCAATGAGAGAACGCGAGATGGCGATTAGGAGCCGACCACGCATGACGTCCCGTTAAACTGCGTTTGCGAAATTGGTTTTGTGGCGGCTTTTGCGGTTAAACGCTGTTGCGGTAGGATGATCGTGGAAGCGGGAATGAGAGAGAAAAGGAAAATGTCGATCGCGAGTGTGTGAACACGAAAGCGTGTTCGGCTATGTTCGGCGCTGATAGTTTCAATAGGGAGAGAAGAACCGTTGTATTTGAGGCATGAATATTCAGGCGGGATAATTGTAGTTGCTGAGAGCTGATATTTTGATTTTTTAACAACCCTGTTTGCGAGATATCGTCAGTGGAAAATAACAACACATAGAAAAACTCATTTTTGTCGATTCAAATTTCTTGTGGGGCTGTATCTCAGAAACTAATTGCCCGATTCCCAAAGTCTCAGAAAAAAAATACTTGAAATTTTTACAGCTTTTCAAAAATATGTTCTAGAGGTGCTATTCTTTCAATAAATATTTTGAAATACAAAATAAAAATTAAATCGAAAATTTATACCTACCGTAAACCGGGGTGACTTTGATAGGATTTCAATTTGTTTTTAGCGTATTTTCCAACAGGTAAGGTTTTTCTCAAGATTGTTATTTTTAAAACATGTACTGGGGTAGACTACACAAAGTCCATGCACTATTTCGGAATAAAAGTTTTTTCAATAATGTTTAAAAAAATAGTTACGTTAAAAATTCTTAGTTTTAATTCCGGGGTGACTTTGATAGTCATAGTTTTTCTTGTTAAAATCATATTTAAGATGTTCAAACTTTATTTGTACCCTAAATGTACCATCACTAAAGTAGCTGATATAGTTTTTAAGAAAAAAAAACAATGTTTATATTTAGTTAACTAAGTGTATAAGCTTTTAAGCAAAATACATATAAATTTAAGGTAAAATTGTTAAAAAGTCGAAATTTCGCCTAAAATTTGTTAAAACTGGTTTTATTTATAAAATTATCGATTTATTTTGCATTTTTTACAGAATTTGAAGCACGAATCACAAGTTTTCACATTTTAGATGAAATTAATTTAACTGAAATTGCTTATAAATTTGGAGATTTTTTTTAAATGGTTTTTCAAAAACACATATTATTTATTATTTACAAATTTATTTAACCTTCTCCTAGTGGAAAATTGTCCAAAGCATCCGAAAATGCATTCCGTTTTCCGATTAAAAATCATGTTCATTGAGAAAATCATGACACTTTGAGAAGTTTAAAATAATGACTTTCATCAACATTTTCTTAACTATAGTTAACTAACTATTTAAACTTGTTAAAATTTTATGAAAAGTTCTTCTTGAGATACTTTGAACACTTCTCTACCACGGTCAGTATGTTTCTAAACCATTCCTTACGTATTTTAATTGTACTCTTCATTTTGCGGAAAAATCGCAAACCTATCAAAGTCACCCCGGCTATCAAAGTCACCCCGTTATACGGTATGCGTAAAATGGTACATTTTATCAATGAAATTTTTGAGTACTTTCGATTGGAAATTTAATTTTGCTTCAAAAAATGATTTTTATGTTTTTGTTCAGGTGTTCGATATTTTCCAAAAATCACGATTTTTTCAAAAACTCACATGTTTTAAATTTGATTTAAAGCTAAAAAATAATTATTTTGGGAATTTAAGTTTTAGGCTGGCACATTTTTTTTAAGTTTCTGTCAACCCCCCGCCCCCTCCACCCCTTAAAAGTCGACCCGAAAAAAAAAACAAGAAATAAAAAAAGTTTTCAAAAAACTTCAAATTTTTAATTTAAATTAATGTGTGGAAATCATCTGAAATCAATTTAAAATGCATTCCTTTGTGTTAAGAATCATCTTTAGCATGTTTGGGTAAATTCAAAAATTTCAAAAATTCAAAAGGAATGTTAGTGAATTTTCAATTATCAAAATCGCAAAAAGTTTTTTTTGCGCGATTTTTCTTTTTCAAATCTAGTTTTTCTAATCTTTAATTTTTTTTTTGAAAAATAATGATTGCAAATCAACTGTACGGGTGAATAATGCACTTTCTAATGGCTTTTTCATTAAAATTTTGAATTTCTTGCTTGTTATTTCAATTATTATATTAATGATGCCCCCATCGACCTCGGCTAGAGTCGAGGGACAAAAACTTTGAAAAATACCTGCATCGGCCTTAGTAATGAAAAGTTAAAAAATCGGATTTTTTTCCGTGTACCTATTTTTTCCGAATAGTCCTAGTTATAACCTACAACTTTGCCGACGACATCAAATCTATCAGAAAATCTCTTCTCAAAACACAAAATTTCATACACTTACATACTCATTTTGTACGACAAGCCACCAACATTGTTTGGGGACTTGTATGGATTAACTCATGACTTGCTACTTTAGACATAGGGACCAAGTATATTCCAAATTAAAAAAAAAAGAAAATTTGTAAATCACGAAAAAAGTTTAAGGTCAATCCACCTGTATGCCAGGTCAGTTGAATAATCCTTCAAAAATTTAAAATCCAAAAAATAAAAATAAAAACTAACTTAACCCACCTATGTAATTGATGCCTTCCTCACTTTCTACCAACAATGGGTAATATGAGTGGTTTGGACACAAATTTCAGCTATTTTTTTAGATCCAGAAAAAAAGTACAAATATAACTTAAGTGGTAATAACTCGAGACAGGGTTGCCAGTTCTTCAATTGTTTGGACTCGTTGGAAAGGTCTTTTGATTATATAATCAACGATGGGTTAGATAGTGGATCCGAACATCGATTACATACATTTAAGTGAGATCCGGCTTCAAAAAAGTACATAAATATCACTTAAGTGGTCATAACTCAAGACAGGGTTGCCAGATCTTCAATTTTTTGGACTCGTTGGAGAGGACTTTCAATTACCCAACCAACGATGGGTTGGATGATGGATTCGGACATCAATTACATACGAGCAATTCTCTGCGAAATCGGTCTTTTTTCTTCAATTTTAATTTTTGTATTTTTTAATCCGGCTGAAACTTTTTTGATGCCTTCGGTTTGCCCAAAGAAGCCATTTTGCATAATTTGTTTGTCCATATAATTTTCCATACAAACTTGGCAGCTGTCCATACAAAAATGATGTATGAAAATTCAAAAATCTGTATCTTTTGAAGGAATTTTTTGATCGATTTGGTGTCTTCGGCAAAGTTGTAGGTATGGATACGGACTACACTGGAAAAAAATGATACACAGTAAAAAAATTTGGAGATTTTTTAATTAACTTTTTATTACTAAAACTTGATTTGCAAAAAACACTATTTTTGATTTTTTCATTTTTTGAGATGTTTGAGAGGACATAAAATGCCAACTTTTCAGAAATTTCCCGGTTGTGCAAAAAATCTTTGAACGAGTTATGAATTTTTGAATCAATACTGATTTTTTCAAAAAATCGAAATATCGGTCTCAAAAATTTTTCAACTTCATTTTTCGATGCAAAATCAAATTTGCAATCAAAAAGTACTTTAGTGAAATTTTGATAAACTGCACCGTTTTCAAGTTAAATCCATATTTAGGTGACTTTTTTAAAAATAGTCGCAGTTTTTAATTTTTTTAAATAAGTGCACATGTTTGCTCACTCTTGAAAAAAATATTTTTGAAATGCTGAGAAAATTCTCTATAATTTGCACTTTTGAACTTTGTTGATACGACCCTTAGTTGCTGAGATATTGCCATGCAAAGGTTTAAAATCAGGAATATTGATGTTTTCTAAGTTTCACCCAAACAACCCACTGTTTTCTAATGTCGATATCTCAGCAACTTATGGTCCGATTTTCAATGTTAAAATATGAAACATTCGTGAAATTTTTCGATCTTTTCGAAAAAAATATTTTCAGAATTTTTAAACCAAGACTAACAATTTAAAAGGGCGTTATATTGAATGTTTGGCCCTTTTAGAATGTTAGTCTAGACTTGAAAATTTTGAAAATATTTTTTTCGAAAAGATTGGAAAATTTTACGAATGTTTCATATTTTAACATTGAAAATCGGACCATTAGTTGCTGAGATATCGACATAAAAAATTGTGGTTTGTTTGGGTGAGACTAAGAAAACATCAATTTTCCTGTTTTTAAACCTTTGCATTGCAATATATCAGCAACTCAGGGTCGTATCAACAAAGTTCAAAAAAGCAAAATATAGAGAATTTTCTCAACTTTTCAAAAATATTTTTTTAAAGGTGGGCAAACATGTGCACTAATTTAAAAAAATGAAAAACTGCGACTATTTTCAAAAAAGTCACCTAAATATGGATTTAACTTGAAAACGGTGCACTTTATCAAAATTTCACTGAATTACTTTTTGATTGCAAATTTGATTTTACATCGAAAAATGAAGTTGAAAAATTATTGCGACCAATATTTTGATTTTTTGAAAAAATCAGTATTGATTCAAAAATTCATAACTCGGTCAAAGATTTTTTGCACAACCCGGAAATTTCTGAAAAGTTGGCATTTTATGTCCTCTAAAACATATCAAAAAATAAAAAAAATCAAAAATAGTGTTTTTTTGCAAATCAAGTTTTAGTGATAAAAAGTTAAATAAAAAATCACCAAATTTTTTTTTACCGTGTATCATTTTTTTCCAGTGTAGTCCGTATCCATACCTACAACTTTGCCGAAGACACCAAATCGATCAAAAAATTACTCCAAAAGATACAGATTTTTGAATTTTTATACATCATTTTTGTATGGACAGCTGCCAAGTTTGTATGGAAAATTATATGGACAAACTAATTATGCAAAATGGCTTCTTTGGGCATTCCTAAGGCACCAAAAAAGTTTCAGCCGGATAAAAAAATACAAAAAAAAAATCGAATGACCGAAATCTGAAAGAACTGCTCATACATTTAAGTGAGATCCGGCTTCAATAAGGTACATAAATATCACTTAAGTGGTCATAACTCAAGACAGGGTTGCCAGATCTTCAATGTTGTGGACTCGTTGGAAAGGTCTTTCAATAACCTAACCAACGATGGGTCGGATGATGGATCCGGACATCGTTTACATACATTTAAGTGAGATCCGGATATATGTGAAAATACATTTTTATACATAACTTTTGAACTACTTATCGAAACTTCAAACAATTCAATAGCGATCTATGGGACCCTAAACCAAGTCGAATGCAACTGGTTTGATCAAAATCGGTTCATCCAGTGCTGAGAAAACTTGGCAAGAATTTTGACACATACATACATACACACACACACACACACACACACACACACACACACACACACACACACACACACACACACACACACACACACACACACACACACACACAGACATTTGTTCAGTTTTCGATTCTGAGTCGATATGTATACATGAAGGTGGGTCTTCGAGCTTTTAATAAAAAGTTCATTTTTAGAGCAGGATTATAGCCTTACCTCAGTGAGGAAGGCAAAACGTGTTATAATTATAGTTATAGTAATGTTATAGTAACTCTATCTTTACTGAATCAAACAATTTAATTAGAAATTTTTATTCCAGTTCTACGATAATTACTACAAAGTTACTACTGAAATATGGACTATAACAGCATCATTAAATCTAATTTATTGAAAACAATGGAACTCTGACTCAAACAGCTCAGAGTTGCTGACTCTGGCAGCGATTTCAACCCCACAGTTTTGGATTCTTATGCAAACAAAATGTTTACCATGATAATTATTAATATTTGTAAAGTATTGATATTGTTGTGCCAAACATCGAGAAATTTCAAAGCCGCACTCTCCTCCAGATAAACAACTCATTATTTGGTTTGCTCTTCATCAGCATTAAACATGTGATTTAGACAGAAGGTGTCTAGCTGATCAAATATTAATGCAACCCAAATGCTTGTGCACACCGCAAGCCACAGATTTGTTTGTTATTTTCCTCGTCAGCGCGCTCACACTCACGCTCGGATTAGACCTATAGAATCTCCGACTAAATCAAAACGTATGGCTTATTTCGGTGGGCCGGGAAAATTTGAATTTTTATGGACCCTTCACGGGTCCCCCACAGACCGTTATTATGAAGAAAAAATTTCCACCCAAACCAATGATTGGACATGGTTTCTGGGACCATTCTGCACCTCTGGGCCAAGTTTCAAAATATTTGCCGGCAGAAATTTCGAATACGGTCAGTTTTAGTAATTTTAGTTGAAATTAAGGGGAAATCACATGTAAAATGCATAGGAAAACTTCAAAGTTTCAATGCCTAAACTCTGAAACGTTACTGATCATGGTTTTAAATTGTACTTACATGTAGCAAAATGATATAAAACGATTTACGGAACTGACTTAACCGAATTAAGTCGTAGTTAAGTGACTTAAGTACATTATTTACAAGTTTATATCTAAATATTTTTTAAATCTCCTACATTAGGCAATTTTAAGTCTAGGAAGACTAGATTGCATAAAAATAATTAAAATGGGGTGACTTTGAGCCAAGGGGTGACATTGTACCAAATTTTACGTTTGTTTAATAACTAAATAGCTTAACAACAAGCTCGATAAGCTTGAATTGTAAGGATTACTCGTTGCAAATATTGTTGTCCTCTCCCACAATTTTGAAAAATTCCATAAAAAGTTAAATAAGAACCTAGCCTGACAAGAGTTTTAAGACACAAACTACATTGAAAACTTAAATCGTCCTTCATATGTAAATATTTACAAGTTCAATAACCTATACATATTAGACTATACTATTTTCACATTTTCTTAAGATATGTTGGGGTTGTTAGAATAGTGGATGAGTGGTTGTGTTTTCACATGAGACAGGAGTAGGTTTTGTTTTAACTAAATATATTATCAGTAAAAGTACTTGCTGATCAATAATAAGTTTTGATGAATTTCATTGATGATCAAACTGTATCAACAATACATTAATCAATTATAAAATACAGTTTTTATGATGATTACCTGCAATTTTGCAAAATCATAATTAGTTTGAGATATTAATCCTGTGGGAAGTTGTGCCATTAAACTTTTGCTAATTATAATCATTATACAGGGCAACAAAAATGTTTGAGCTAAATTATAGCTGAAATACTCACTGCATTTCATTCGTATGGTTCAAATTTCTAAACGTTTTAAAACAAAAAAACAATTTTATTATTAATGCAATGCTACAAACTTGCCACGTCACATAATTGTTTTTCTTTTATTTGTATTCAGAACGAATCGATTCAGAACTGGAACATGTGCGCAGAATTTTTAAATCTGTCACTTATAGGCGATTTAAAATCAATAGGCCTATTCAAACATATTAATTTGCGATCTGCGAAGCAATATCATCAAATTATTTTTGGGTTTGGGAACATAAATAGACCAAATTAAGCAGTCTACAAACAAATATTGACATAAACTTAATGCTTATCAAAACAATCTTTAGTACATTGTCACCCCTTGGCTCAAAGTCACCCCATTTTAATTATTTTTATGCAATCTAGTCTTCCTAGACTTAAAATTGCCTAATGTAGGAGATTTAAAAAATATTTAGATATAAACTTGTAAATAATGTACTTAAGTCACTTAACTACGGCTTAATTCGGCTAAGTCAGTTCCGTAAATCGTTTTATATCATTTTGCTACATGTAAGTACAATTTAAAACCATGATCAGTAACGTTTCAGAGTTTAAGCATTGAAACTTTGAAGTTTTCCTATGCATTTTACAAGTGATTTCCCCTTAATTTCAACTAAAAATACTAAAACTGACCGTATCCGAAATTTCTGCCGGCAAATATTTTGAAACTTGGCCCAGAGGTGCAGAATGGTCCCAGAAACCATGTCCAATCATTGGTTTGGGTGGAAATTTTTTCTTCATAATAACGGTCTGTGGGGGACCCGTGCCCTTCTTTTCACCCAACACACGACAGTGGGGAAAGAGTCCTTTATTCGGGGGACGACGACGACATCAAACCCCAACCCAACAGCAGCGACGCATTATTAAGGTTATTTTTGGCGGAATTTGTAATCAGCCACACCTGTTACTCTGGCAGGAACCACGGTTATTTGCCATCCAGAAGTTGCAGCAGCACACAAAAATGCTAAAATTTTGTTATCCTCAAACCCTATTAAGGCGACGGCGCGTTTGGGGGGGGTGAATTATGAAATTTTTATTTGTGGAAAATGTGTTTCAGGTTGTTGTTTTTTTCTTTACATTTTTTTTTTTTGCAAATGTTTCTTGCCTTTTGCTTGAAGGGAAAAGCCGCTCGCAAGAACATTACGCCCAAATGACAACCTGTTAGGTTTACTTACTCGGTGAGGATGACATAAAAATGTGTATGTAAACAAGCACACTCACGTGTGTTTTTACGGCGGAAAAGTAGGCTATAAATTTTTCCGGTGTGTGCACTGATAATGCAAGTGGCAAGTGGTTGGACTTTTACTTGTTTTTTTTTTTGTTTTGCATGCCTACTTTTATTTTTTTTCTCAGTCAGTAAATTATAACTTTCAAAATCATTTGCTGATATGTAGAAGCATCATAAACAAACATTCGATGAAACCTCATCAAACCTGTTAAAATGAAACTCCAAGGATACCTAATGCATTCCGTCCACCATGAGACGCTTATGCAAATCAACTGGCTGGCAATTTGCTTTGCTTCCATCAACAGAGGCCACTGGGATAAAAGGTTGCCCATTGTAGCCTATTTCAACTGGCAGACGTTTGGAAAAATTAAATTTACATAATTTGTTCACCCCAGCAACAAATGGACGCAAAAGTTCGATCGGCAACTCCACCCAAAAACTTCAAAAGGTTTTTCCCCCCATATACATTTTGAAAACCTTCGGCGCTCCACAAACCACGCGGAATAAATTATGGACAAACTTCACCGAAAATAGTTAGGCATCACACCGAAAAATGCTAACTTTACCGCAGTTAGGTTTCCGCAACTGTCCGTTCCTTCGAAGAATCAAGGGGTTTTATTGGAAGTGTTGCCAATTTCATGAGTTAAAGTGTATTTTTTTAAATACCAACTACACAGCAAAAAATCCGGTGGTAAAATCGCATGCAAAAGCATGCACATCACCTTTGTGAGCAAAAGCATGTAATATTGTATGAGAAAACGTGTACACAAAAAGCATGTACAAAAGAAAAATAAATAAATTTTGCACACCCCAAAAATAACATCAATCTGGTGAGAGTAATATCCAGATTACCAAGTCCGCGCCCCAACCGTCTCGGCTATCTCACCGTCTTATAAAAACTGTGTTCAACGCCGATGAAGCAGTAGGTTTCCCGTACGTCGTGTTCTGAATTAACTGTATACGATGTATGGGGAACGTACAGCTACATCGGTGTTGATCCAACTTAATTCACAGCGGTGAGATAGCCGAGATGGTAGGGGCGCGGACTCGGTAATCTGGATATTACTCTCACCAGATTGATGTTATTTTTGGGATGTGCAAAATTTATTTATTTTTCATTTGTACATGCTTTTTGTGTACACGTTTTCTCATACAATATTACATGCTTTTGCTCACAAAGGTGATGTGCATGATTTTGCATGCGATTTTACACAGAAATTTTTTACTGTGTACGATCGTGTGATGAAATAAAAGTAAAATCACTTCCAAAAAAGTTGTTCTCCAAAAATATTAACAATATTTTTCGAAATTTTAACCAGCAGGCAGCACAGTATCTACACAGCAAAAAAAGTGTAAATTTTCAAGTTGTAATTTTAGAAGGTTGAATATTACCTCTTTTATGATGAAATTTTACCTCAATTTAGACTGTAAATGCAACATTAAACCAGAACAGTAGCAATATTACACATTTTCAAAGGTAAAATTACACATTTTTTCTGACATAAAAGATGTACCCCTATACTTCGAGCTATGCACCAGATACACAGAAAAAATAATGTAAATTGGGAAGGTGTAATTTTGGAAGGTTCAATATTACCTCTTTTATGATGAAATTTTACCTTAATTTAGACTGAAAAAGTCAGAAAAGTGGTAAATTTACACATTTTCAGAGGTAAAATTACACATTTTTTCTGACATAAAAGATGTACCCCTTCCCAGATGTAATATTACCATGATTTTTTTTCTGTGTAGTCACTTCGGCAAGGAGTAACCACATCGGGAAAGCATTCGTAGAAAGTTTACTATTTTGCATCGTAAAATGGCTATTTGTAGGCAAAATAGCTCCATACCGGGAAGTAACACTTTTGAAAAACCCTGGAAGAGGTGGAGTTCCCTTTCGTAGAATTTGGAGTCAAACAAAGCTCTGGAAGTAATATGGCTATTAAATGATGGAGTATGTAAATTGAACTGTAGCTTTACTTGGGTGTATCAGCATGTTGGTATTTAGAAAAGTTTTATATCTTTTCATAAAATTTACCAAAAAAAATAGTTAATGCATCAAGTTGATAAATAATGATTTTCAGCACGAGTCGTACGTTTACTCAACGATCTTCTGCCGGATTTGATAAAAACGATGAGTGCTGAAAAAGTCAACATTTTGTAATGAAACAACTATGCACAAGTAGCAAACATTTTCAAACATTCTACAAGAGCTCTTCCAGATAGCTACAGCATAGTTAAGCTAATTTAGTGGAAAATTTATATTCCGAAAAATGGTTGAGTTTTGGAGCTTTGGTGTCTTTAGAAGAGTTGTTGCAAATGGAAAGGGGCAACTTTTTGTTTGGTTGAAAATTAGGGTGTTTCACGATTAAGGTGATTTTGAAAATCTGACTTTACAGGAATATATTTAGGATTTTTTTTTGTCTTCTAAAAAGTTGTTGGGCCAATTCAAGCAACTTTGTCGAAGACATCAAAATTTTATCTCGTAATCTACGTCTTCTATGACCAAATTTATAGAAAGCATCTGAGCAAACCTTTAATAATCAGTATTTTGAACGTTGCAATTCAGGGTTAAGTTTTAGAGAAAAGTGATGTTCAGAGCACTTTTAAAGCTTTAAAAAACGAACATTTTTATCTGTTGACAAGTCAATTTGGACTTAAGGGTCAACAGTTACAGCCATTTAAACGTAAAAAAGATGCAAATTTAAAACTTAAATATCTCGAAAATGCGCAAGCCAAATTTTAAGCAACAGGTTGCATTTGAAGGAGGAGATCTAACACTACAAACGCTGAAAAAATATCAGAGGTGTTTTTCTTTAAACTCGAGATATCTTCATTTAAGAAGACAAAAAAATATCCCAAAAATATTCTTGTAAAGTAAGATTTTCAAAACCACCCTAATCGTGAACCACCCTAATTTTCAATCAAACCAAAAGTTGCCCCTTTCCATTTGCAACAACTCTTCTAAAGACACCAAAGCTCAAAACTTAACCATTTTTCGGAAAATCCATTTTCCACTTAATTTTGCGACTTGGACCACTGTGCAATAATGTATGAAACTCGCCACAAAACTCGATTTTTCAACACTTTTACGCTGTCATGCTAACTTTTTGACTTTTTACGTTCCGAGAAAAACGTGTTTTAATGTTTGATCTTGAATAAACAAAAATGAGAGCACGCAATGTAAACAATAACAAACACGTTTTGTTTGGTTGACCATTCTGTGCATTGCCCCGAAGTTTGGTTGAATTTGGTTGCTGGAGTCCCGAGTTATGATTTAAAAATGTTTTCGGTAGGCGGGCATACACGTGTGTCAAACGCGTTCTGACCTGAAGTCCCTTTGGCCAGTTTTCGCACTTACCTCAACTTTCAGTGTGTGTCAAGATTGCACGACAAGATTAAAACTTCTATCATATGAAAAGTGATAACAAAGCACGGAGTTTTTTAGATTTTTATTGGATATCTCAGGATTGGAATCGAATTTTGGCGATCCGTGAAGGTTAAAAAGTAAGGCATTTAATTAGCTGCACAAAATGGCATTCTTTACTAAATTTGGCTCAAAATCGACGTGCGAAATGAAATCAAAAGTTATTAAAATTTCTGGTCAGATCGTCTGACCCATCCAAGCCACTCTGGTTCTGGTTACCGGTGGCCCTTTAGAGCATATGGGTCATTCCGGGTCAACTGGGTACAACTTTTGGACTCTACATTCACCGATTTAGACCAAACTTGAAGGGAACGTTCATCTATCGATAGTTAACAGAATTCTCAAGTTTGGTTTCGACTGGACTATCCCTATTTCTTTGGCACTGCCCTCTTTTTTGACGATTTTCCTAAAAACAAGTTAATCTTTTATTCGTAACTTTTCAACTGTTAGACCAAAAGACTTTCTTCTGGTTGCAATTTATAGGAAATGGTCCAAGGAAAAATATCAACCCTTAAATGCCTTCCATTGTTGTGATTTTCACCCATTCCTTATATTTATAAATATATATATTATTTAGAGGTGGGCAAAACCGCTCTTTTTTAGGAGCCGCTCTTTTGAACGGCTCTTTCGCTCTTTTTAAAATTTTGAATGAAAATGTTATTTTTAAGAATGGTGTGATTTTTAAAGTTATTTCATATTGGACTTTTATAAATCATTTAAAAAAATCTATGTCAAGATTTCTACTCGAACCTAAACTTTCAAATAATTGAATGGCTTTCAAACTTAATCTATGATTTTGGAGAAATTGCTATCAATTTTAAAATTGTGTTTATTTTTACTAAAATTGAATATTGCTGACATTTTTTTGGAGAAAATATTCTGCGAACTCTTTTCTACATTCTGAATTAATCGATAAAAAATATAAACGCTAAAGTTGAATCGGACAACATAATTTATTTTTTCCAAAATCTCTCAGCTATTTAGTAGATTTTTGGTAATATTTAACAAGCTAAGTAATTTTAAATGCTCAAAGTTGTACAATGAAATGCTATTTCATTTTGTTTAGTAAATCATTTACTTTTGGTATTTCAAAGAAAAGTAGGAACTGAAAATGAGTTTGAAAATCTTTTTCAGTGTTGTTCGGCAGCAATGCTATTGATTTTTATAAGCAATTATTTGGAATTGCATTTTCAAATCTAAAAATAAATTTTATGCTACAATTTTTCCGAAATTCAATAAATTATATTTAGATCAAATTTAATAATCATTCCATCTTGGAACTGTTCTTTCAAAAGACTGGAGTTTAAAAAAGAACAGCGGTTCTTTTTTTGGGAGCCATGGTTCGTTCGCTCTTTTTAGTGAACCGGCTGAGCCACTCACTCTTTTTTTACCCACCTCTAATTTTATTTGATCACCATCGTGTTACCTGGTTGCGCCATGTATCAGTGCATTGAATTGCAAACCCCCTGAAAGTAGGCCTTGAGCGCAAGCGTAGGTCTCGTGCTTATTTTTGTATAGGAAATTCAACTTTTTATTTTTGAAGGGCTGTTTCTCGGCAATTGTTTCGGTTAGTTTGAGATATGCATTGATTCTTATGTTAAATTGTCCGGGGATACCGTCAACTGGACTCACAACTCAGAAATCACCAGTTTGAATCCGCGGTGGACGAACCCTTTTCTGCCACCATGTCAATAAATACAAAATTATTGAATTTCACAGCTCATCAACCGATTTCCACTGTTCACTCCAATGCATCACTCGTATATCGCAATGTGCCTGCCTTCTCCCACCAAAAATAAAAGCATTAATCAGTGCTGCCATCCGGGCACTTGTCTGCACTTTTGATCTTTCATTTTAATTATTATCATTTCGGCATTGGGACTGCAATACACGGGTAGAAGGGATATTAATATAATCACATTACATTCGGTCCAACGGGTGCACTTGGCCGCTAATTCGAAATTAATGTAAATATTTCTTTTTTTTTCGTTTGTCGAACATTTATGAGTACTGCCAGCAGGGACGAAATGGCTGTAATTTCGTTCTGTTTCCAATTATTTGCACTACTGTTCATTTGCATTTATCATCGGTGGGAAGCGATACTGGGAGCCAAGTGATTCTACCATGGATTGCATGTCCTCTCATTATGGGCGCTTCGTCACGGTGTCGTGCACGGTGGGTCTCTTTGGAGCATAAGTTAAATTCTTAAACCAGTAAATTTAAATTTTAAGTTATTTCATTCTTAAAATAAACATGGAAAACACAAAAGATAAAAATACAAAAAGAAATATTTTGCCAACAATTAACATTCAGGACAGCCCAAGGCTCAGAGGAAATCCGCGGAAAACAATTAAAATTGCAATAAATGTGTAATTATAAATCTGAACGAGCCAATCTCACCAACACTCACACGGACATGCATCACAATCATCACCACATTTGTGAAGGCACGCCTGGAGTGGTAAAATAAATATGATTTAATAATTGAAAGACTCGTGGGACAAACCGGTTTGCAGGAAAACCGCTGGAAATTATTAGTGATTGCGGCTATAAATAAGGCCGGCGACAGGAAAGAAATGAGTGGCAATAAAATGCTTCCCTTTTTTCCATCAACCATACTAACATACGCAAAACTGCCGCCCAAACACACTCTGTAACAGCCACACGTGGAAACGGAAAGCAGGCAACATTGCGAATCTCCGGCAAAACCGTCAAGCGGAACTCACAGCAAGGTGACGGTGTTCCATCAAAAAGCTATTTTCCTCCTGGAAACCATCGCAGAGCACACACACACACATATGTCTGGTAGAAAAGTTTCGGAAAAAAACTCTAAAGAAGATGACATAATTTTCCCAGCGACTGCACGCGACAATTTCCCACCCCCGAGTGCATTAGAACGGTGTGCGCTGGAGTGAGTTGGAACGAACGAGAAAAGACGAGAAGTGCTGCCGAGATGACCCGAGTTGAAGGAGAAATCATAAAGCATATACAGAAATTAACAAATGGAGAATTGAACAGCAGAACAACAGAACAACAGAACAACAGAACAACAGAACAACAGAACAACAGAACAACAGAACAACAGAACAACAGAACAACAGAACAACAGAACAACAGAACAACAGAACAACAGAACAACAGAACATAAGAACTACTGAACAACAGAACAACAGAACAACAGAACATAAGAACTACTGAACAACAGAACAACAGAACAACAGAACAACAGAACAGCAGAACAACAGAACAGCAGAACAACAGAACAACAAAACAACAGAACGGCAGAACAACATTCTGACATTCTGGTTTAGGATGGCTTAATTTTTTGTTCTTAATTTGATTAAATTTTGTTGCAATTTCTAAATCGGGACATCCCCTCGTACTTTGGTCGCCGGTTTTGTGCCCCTCCAAACCAAAAACGCGATGCCCTGCTGCCACACACCATCTTCCGCAGGGATAGATGAGTTTGAATAATTCTGCAATAAAATCAGCCTCTCGACTGTCATAAACTGGGCAAAGTAATGGAACGAACGTGGCAGAGGGAAGCGGAACGATGTCTCAGGTGTACGAAATAGCGTGAAATGATTTGCTGGAGTGCCACCGACCGGTAGCAGCCACAGGACGCGACCTGTTTGCCGCCGGTGATCTAGTGCAGCATGCCGAGGTGGTCTCTTTGTGGGAAATCTTTAGGAGATGCCTTCTTTTTTTTTTGTTCCGGAGGATGCGCTTTCGCTGCTCTCGAAACGTCCATCATCTCGTGGTTGGGCACGTTCCCCCCTCGCGAGCGATATTCATAGCCCGGTGGCATTCATTGGGACAAGGAAGTTAATGGATTCAATTTCCCAGCGCGGGATCCTGACTGATTGATGTGAGTAATGGTACGGAACTGTAGGTGTTTTGCTGGGAATGGAGTTGTGGAGTTATGGCTTTGATTGGATCGAATTGGATTGGTTAAGGAAGCAGTTAATCAACGCGAACAATGTGTGATTTGATTGAGGTCCGGTGGAACGACTGTTCTTGCAATTCCAATCAGTAATTGCCTTTGGGGATTTGGACGGTGTTCGCGCAATCTGGAATAATGTTAATCGATTTGAATGCTCCAGAGTAATTGTGTTCGATCAAACAACTCATTGCTATGGGACGCATCCATTAAACACAAAGATTTTTTTTGTTAAATAAGGCCAAAGAAACAAAAAGCAAAAAAGCAAAAAAGCAAAAAAGCAAAAAAGCAAAAAAGCAAAAAAGCAAAAAAGCAAAAAAGCAAAAAAGCAAAAAAGCAAAAAAGCAAAAAAGCAAAAAAGGCAAAAAAGCAAAAAAGCAAAAAAGCAAAAAAGCAAAAAAAGCAAAAAAGCAAAAAAGCAAAAAAGCAAAAAAGCAAAAAAGCAAAAAAGCAAAAAAGCAAAAAAGCAAAAAAGCAAAAAAGCAAAAAAGCAAAAAATCAAAAAAGCAAAAAAGCAAAAAAGCAAAAAAGCAAAAAAGCAAAAAAGCAAAAAAGCAAAAAAGCAAAAAAGCAAAAAAGCAAAAAAGCAAAAAAGCAAATAAGCAAAAAAGCAAAAAAGCAAAAAAGCAAAAAAGCAAAAAAGCAAAAAAGCAAAAAAGCAAAAAAGCAAAAAAGCAAAAAAGCAAAAAAGCAAAAAAGCAAAAAAGCAAAAAAGCAAAAAAGCAAAAAAGCAAAAAAGCAAAAAAGCAAAAAAGCAAAAAAGCAAAAAAGCAAAAAAGCAAAAAAGCAAAAAAGCAAAAAAGCAAAAAAGCAAAAAAGCAAAAAAGCAAAAAAGCAAAAAAGCAAAAAAGCAAAAAAAGCAAAAAAGCAAAAAAGCAAAAAAGCAAAAAAGTAAAAAAGCAAAAAAGCAAAAAAGCAAAAAAGCAAAAAAGCAAAAAAGCAAAAAAGCAAAAAAGTGAAAAAGCAAAAAAGCAAAAAAGCAAAAAAGCAAAAAAGCAAAAAAGCAAAAAAGCAAAAAAGCAAAAAAGCAAAAAAGCAAAAAAGCAAAAAAGCAAAAAAGCAAAAAAGCAAAAAAGCAAAAAAGCAAAAAAGCAAAAAAGCAAAAAAGCAAAAAAGCAAAAAAGCAAAAAAGCAAAAAAGCAAAAAAGCAAAAAGCAAAAAAGCAAAAAAGCAAAAAAGCAAAAAAGCAAAAAAGCGAAAAAGCTAAAAAGCTAAAAAGCGAAAAAGCTAAAAAGCTAAAAAGCAAAAAAACATAAAACATAAAACATAAAACATAAAACATAAAACATAAAACATAAAACATAAAACATAAAACATAAAACATAAAACATAAAACATAAAACATAAAACATAAAACATAAAACATAAAACATAAAACATAAAACATAAAACATAAAACATAAAACATAAAACATAAAACATAAAACATAAAACATAAAACATAAAACATAAAACATAAAACATAAAACATAAAACATAAAACATAAAACATAAAACATAAAACATAAAACATAAAACATAAAACATAAAACATAAAACATAAAACATAAAACATAAAACATAAAACATAAAACATAAAACATAAAACATAAAACATAAAACATAAAACATAAAACATAAAACATAAAACATAAAACATAAAACATAAAACATAAAACATAAAACATAAAACATAAAACATAAAACATAAAACATAAAACATAAAACATAAAACATAAAACATAAAACATAAAACATAAAACATAAAACATAAAACATAAAACATAAAACATAAAACATAAAACATAAAACATAAAACATGAAACATAAAACATAAAACATAAAACATAAAACATAAAACATAAAACATAAAACATAAAACATAAAACATAAAACATAAAACATAAAACATAAAACATAAAACATAAAACATAAAACATAAAACATAAAAAATAAAACATAAAACATAAAACATAAAACATAAAACATAAAACATAAAACATAAAACATAAAACATAAAACATAAAACATAAAACATAAAACATAAAACATAAAACATAAAACATAAAACATAAAAAATAAAACATAAAACATAAAACATAAAACATAAAACATAAAACATAAAACATAAAACATAAAACATAAAACATAAAACATAAAACATAAAACATAAAACATAAAACATAAAACATAAAACATAAAACATAAAACATAAAACATAAAACATAAAACATAAAACATAAAACATAAAACATAAAACATAAAACATAAAACATAAAACATAAAACATAAAACATAAAACATAAAACATAAAACATAAAACATAAAACATAAAACATAAAACATAAAACATAAAACATAAAACATAAAACATAAAACATAAAACATAAAACATAAAACATAAAACATAAAACATAAAACATAAAACATAAAACATAAAACATAAAACATAAAACATAAAACATAAAACATAAAACATAAAACATAAAACATAAAACATAAAACATAAAACAAAAAAATTCTTCGAGCATTGTCATAGAGCAAGAACCAAACCTCAACCTATTTTTAAACTCATTCCAGTAATCAAAAAAGGGTGAATGGGTTTAAAATATTATATGATCTCAGAATTTCGTTCGTAACGCATAATAATTTGTTACATTACGCTAACCATAACAGAATGATGGATGAGAAATACACAACAAATACCTTTCAACAATATTAGAATGTTATTGGATATTCCGGATAAGGTTTATTCTTGTTCATTCAATTTGGATGATATTTGAATATCAGTTGGCAATTTAATATGTTTTTTTCAATGTCCATCGAACTGACGTATCAGAAATTTCATTCTTTTTCAATAAGACAATACCCGGATTGTAGCATCATCCTTTTCTATAAAATTTGCATAAGCTTTCATTTGCTTCAATCAAATAAACCAAATTGTTATCCTTCGTCTTTGTCCCATAATAGGATTTGAAAAATTTCCATAAATTAAAACATATCTCCGAAGCTACTGTCATCTCTCATCCAAACGAACTAACTCCTTCCTCCCCTTATCAGACAAGGCAGCGTAAGACGCTCCCCAATAAAACTACATGAGCATTCGGAAGCATTCAGCATGATTTCAAAAGCCCATTCCAATAGAATTTCATCACAGGATGCATTTATGGCAGGATTCAATTCCGATGGTGCATCATGAAAAGACACTTCCCAGAATCCCCTTCTTCTTTGTTTCAAGCCCATTTTCGAGACACAATGCTTGGATCCTTTGCATTTTGCTCGGGCAACATTTGAGTGACATGTTTCAATCCGCTTTGTATCGTCCTATCGTCTCCTTTTCGATACATGGCATTCATGTACTGCAGCACAGATTTGTATGGAATGTGTCTTCATCACCAGGAATCCACCTTCACTCATAACGAGCAAACTTGCGCAAATCCCTGCAATGTGCAATTTATTCAGTGCATTTAGTTGTTTGATTTGATGGTTCAACTTGGATGTTTGCTGTCTTTTGCTGGGCTGGTGCGCTCCACAATTCCCTCCCTCCTCGTTCGAACGTCTTTGGAGATATGGAGGTGCTGAACCGTACAGATTTAATAAAACATTTTATCCGATCACACACGATTATTGAGCGCAAACGAGGAGGGCGTAGTGTGGAGAAGATACTCTGTTACCGTAAAGGGACGGTAACTCTACTAAAACAAAACTTGCAGCTTGAAATGGTGATGATGTACAAATTTCGATGAAATATAATATTGTCTAGTCTTAGGCACTGATACTTCCTCGCTAATAAGAAATGCATCGTTGCCCGTGTGTTCCTTTGTAATAAGGAGCAGAGTTTCCTATCCTATATATTGTTTATCTATATTTTTACTTCGCATATTCCATCAACAGGTAGGGTTTGTATTCCAATAACATTTTCATTACCTTAGTGGAGTTACCACATGTTTCACGCTGAAAAACTTCTGTTTTCACGGGACCTTTATTCTTAAATACTAAGTTTTACAAAAAACTGACTTTTTTTAATCCAGAGTTTTTTTTTATTATTTTTTTTTTTTTTGATAATTATTTTTCAATCAGCAATAAATTTTCTTCATCATTTTTCACAATTATTTCGAAATTTCTTTGTTCTATTTAGTCACGTAAGATTGTTCAACATGATGATATCTACCGAATAGGCATTGCAAAACAATTTGCATTTTGTTAATTGATAATAAAACAGTAAAAGGGTAAGCGCATCTTCGTTTTTGTGTGTCTTTTTTATATATTTAAGTCATGCTTGAATGTTTTTTTCTTATTCTATTCAAATTTTTCTGTTTTACATTTAATGTAATTCCCAATCAATACATGATTCAACAGTGTGTCAACAATAACTAAAATTTTTTTTCGTTAATTTGATTTTTTTTTTTTTTTGATAATTGAAATATTCTAAAAAGTTATAATTTTTTCCTTCAATTTAATTAAAAAATCTAAAAGTCTCCGAATTCCCGAGAGAATAAGATGGCATGAAATTTCCCTTAGTTCTTGAATAATGTACAGAATTTATGCATTGGATTCAATAAGTTCCAGATTCATTTTATTTTTTTTTCAATTGATAAATTCAAAAAATGTTTGTTATTTAAATCGATGTAAAAACAAACTGCAAATTGTATTATTTTACCAGCAATCCCAACGAAAATAGCACGTTCTGAAAAAAGTTCTTGGATCGGAATCAATCACAATTGCAGTTATTAATTCAAGTTTTTGTTTCATGCCCCACTCTCCCCTAACCCATTTTTCATTGCCTCAAAAAATCATGAGGAATAAATATTTATTTAAAAAAAATATTCATTTATAATAAACTTGCAAATTGTGCAATTGGTTGTAAACGATTTACGATAAATTATATGATGTTCAGTTTTGTATGATTATTCAAGTAGAGCTTAAAAATAGCTTATGAAATTTTAAATCCAAAAACTGACGCAACAAAAGATTGGCATTTTCTGATACTTTTTGGCGTTAACAAATTAAAATTAGGCATGAAATTAAACAACACGTTTAGTTTTTTATCAATTTGTTTAAAAAAATTGCAGCATTTATTGCTTTTATACGACCATATGAAATGTTATGCTAGCCCAGCTAATCACCTGTCCATACAAGAATGATATATGAAAATTCTAAAATCTCTATCTTTTGAAAGATTTTTTTTAATCAATTTGGAAAATTATACACGGTAAAAAAAATCATTTTTCGAAAAAAATGGAAAATTTAACATTGAAAATCGGATCATAAGTTGCTGAGATATTAGAAAATGGTGGGTTGTTTGGGTGAGACTAAGAAAACATCAATTTTTCTTTTTCGAAATTTTTGCATGGCAATATCTCAGCAACTAAGGGTCGTATCAACAAAGTTCAAAATAGCGATAAAAATACTGTTTTCAGAAAACATACCTGGTTATTAATTGAAAAAGGAGCAATTTATTAAAATTCCACTGAAGTACATTTTGATTGCAAATTTAATTTTACATCGAAAAATGAAGCTCAATATTTCTATTTTTTGAAAAAATCAGCATCAATTTAAAAATCCATAACTATTAGGGTGTTTCAGCCAAACAAAAAAGTTCTCATAATCAGGCAAACCAAGGTTCCCCTAGTAGAGAATACCCATAGGGACTCTCATGCCAAATATCAGCCCATTTGGTTGAGAATTGGCTTGTCCCCAGCGCACTATGGTACATTGGGTGGCCAAGTTTCAAAAAAGTGACCTCCTCCAAATATTTTTTGGTATTTTTTTCTCGAAAGTAAACATTCTAACTAAAACAATTCCAAATTTTCAAAGCTCTAAGTTAATTCGTTACGGAGATACGCAAGCTGAAAGTCAAAAAATGGAGTAAAAAACTAGCGTTTTTCGTAAAAAAGGCTGATTGTTTAATTTTAACATAGCTCAGCCAATTTACTGAAGTTTTCATCGAATAACTGGAGCTTTTTTTTGACAAATCATATTTTTTTGTGTTTGTTAATCGAGTACTTTTTTTGCTAACCGATGCTAAACATGAAACTAAGATCACTTGAAAGATTGGATTACAATCTAACATTGCTGAAATTTCCAGCCTGCGATTTTTTGCGTTTTCGGAGATATGCCATTTTGAACATTTACGTTTTATCAAAATTTGCTGCAATCTACATATGCGCCCGTTTATTTCACTTGCTTTGCTACCTACTTCGTGGGCATCGTCGCTTCAAAAATCAATACCTGGTTTCAAGAAGTTCGAAATGACTTTATTGGAATTTTCTGTTGCCTACATTGAGTACCTTAGTCAAAATAAGGTATTCGTACCGAAGTTTCTCAAGCGAAACTGGAGAATCTCAGTTTGATACCGGAAAAAGTATTCAGCAAAATGTTGACTTAGCATGATGAATTTCTGCGATCAATCCATGAAACTGATTCACATTTAAGTTCTATGTTGGTTAGTATAAAACATCATAAAAAATACCTTTAACATATCCTGAAGCTGTCACAAACTCTATTTTTATCGTTTTACTTCATAGTTAATATTTTGAATAAAATTAATTTTTCTGTTAGGGTAGGGGGGGGGTCAAGTTATATGGCATGGACTCACAAAAAGAAACACACAGCAGTAAATAATAAATATTTGACTTAAAATGAATTTATTACGCTTAACAAAATTTTGTTGGAGGGGAGGAGGGGGGGGGGGTAAAAGAAACAGGAGGGAGGGGTTGTGTCCTTAAAGTGGGGATGTATTAGCTTATCCATAATTTAATAATATAAACTTGCAATACAATATATACGCAATTCTGTTGCACTTGCAAATGTATGAAAAGACTATTTATTATAAACAATCAACTATTGAAAAACATGAAAAGTCATAAAAATCGACGTATATCATTTCAATACCATACAATTACCCAAATTTGTATGAAAAAACATTTAAAATAGCAAAAAAATAATTTGGCCGCCTGTTTGTATGGAGATGGCCCATAGTGCAGCGGTTTAAAGTTTACATGGAAATTACTATGGGATTTTTGTGCTTTTCGTTCAATCGTTCCTACAGGTCTGGGGACAACATGGATTCACTCGGAATAAAGACAGGTGTGTAGGGGATGGTCCAATGAACACACTCCAGAAGGAATTAGGCTTGTTCATTCTGTCCCCAAGGTGCGCATTGGATCGACTTCCGGTGTCTCCAAAACCAACGATTCATCCTTCAAAAGCATCGCATTTCCTTAGTATGCTATGACGGCTAGGTGAAAACCATGACGCCCCATATGAGACGGTGAACACGTGGAGAGGCATCGATTGCATTATTAACACAAAATCATTATTTTACGTTATTAAGAATAGTTGAAATTCTTCCAGGAACAACAATAATTATAATTTTAGTATTTTAAAGAATGTTTCTGAGCCAAAACTCGAGTAGATTCTCTGCCACGTGTTCACCGTCTGACATGGGGCGTCGTAATTTTCAGCTAGCCGTCATAGCATACTAAGGACAATGCGTACATTTGAAGGGTGAATCGTTGATTCTGGAGACACCGGACGTCGATCCAATGCGCACCTTGGGGACAGAATGGACAACCCTAATTCCTTCTGGAATGTGTTCATTGGACCATCCCCTAAACACCTGTCTTTATTCCGAGTGAATCCATGTTGTCCCCAGACCTGTAGGAACGATTGAACGAAAAGCATAAAAATCCCATAGTAATTTACATATAAACTTTAAACCGCTGGGGACAGGCCAATTCTCAACCAAATGGGCTGATATTTGGCATGAGAGTCCCTATGGGTATCCTCTACTAGGGGAACCTCGGTTTGCCTGATTCTGAGAACATTTTTGTTTGGCTGAAACACCTTAAACTATGTCATAGATTTTTTGCACATTCTGGAAATTTCTGTGTTGACATCTGATGTCATTAGAGAAAAATTAAAAAATAAGAAAAGTGTTTTTTTTTTTGAAAATTCAGTTTTAGTGACAAAAAGTGCAATTAAAGATACAGATTTTGGAATTATCTCATATCATTTGTATGGAAACTTATATAGACAAACTAATGTCACAAAATGGCTTCTTTGGGCATACCAAAGGCACCAAACATGATTCAGCCGGATAAAAAAAAACGATTTCGTAGAGGGTTTGTTGATAAAAACTTCGAATTTTCCAAAAAAGTTTTTTCCCAATTTATCAGAATTTGACGGCAAAATTTTTGGTCATATTTTTCAATGGCTCAAAAATTAGTTTATTTTCGAAAGTATATGTTTTTATTTTACGGAATTACCATTTTTTATGACCGTTCTCATCAATACCTACAACTTATAAAAATATAAATAAGCGGTTTTGAAATCATGTTTTTTTTTCAAATAAAAAAAGTAGTTTAATTGAATCCAATCGAAACAAAATTTACTTAGCTCAAATAAATATTTTACAAATACAAATTACCTCTACACCACTGTATCAATAGGAAAGCATACCAGAGGTCCTTCATCTCAAAGCCGAAGCGACGGAAGCGGCCTTTCTTGTTCAAACAACAGCGCGTGAATGGATTAAGCTTCATTTTCAGCAATCATAACCTGCAATCTGTACCGAAGCTTGTCGGAGCGGCTGCATTTCCGCCTGCAATTCAACAAAGTCTCCCGGCTTGGGACATGTTTCTGGCGATACATGGCCAGTGCGATGCGATGTTCATACACGTCGTCGATTCGTGGAAAGTACATGGCTATGCGCAAAGTTGGGCACATGTTTTCAGAATGTCGCTACTTGCGCTTGTTGAATGGTACGAAGGCTTTTCCTTGGAGTCTTAGTCATTGTTGTTTGGTTAGGTAAACGTTGTACCGAGTTTATCGGATGTTAATCAATGTTTGCTTAACATTTTTGACACTATGCTTGTAGTGAGTTGGCGTAGACGTTAACTGTATTAGTACTTTATTGCTTTCTAATTTCAAAAGTAAGTATCGTTTTAATATATTCAAATCAAATCAAATTATTCGCTCTACAGCATTGCCTTGGCGTTCTCGATTACGAGATTCCTACTCGAAACTAAGTGTCCGAAGGCTTGATTGTTGAGGCAATTGCAAACCTCTTTTTACACCTTAGCTTCCATCCACCCCGGGATTCGAACTGACGACCTTTGGATTGTTAGTCCAACTGCCTACCAGCGACTAAACCGAGGCAGGACCCAGGGAGACGACTCCTACACCTGGATTGAGCTAACGACCTAACCTTTTTTTTAGGTTAGTCCGGGGCCAACATTTACTTCCCGTCCGACGGAAGGCGTGATCAGACAAATTTCGTCTCGAAAAATGCCACCGGGACCGTCTGGGATCGAACCCAGGCCGACTAGGTGAGAGGCAATCACGCTTACCCCTACACCACGGTCCCGGCTTCGTTTTAATATATTATGCCAGATAAAGAAAGTTCACCTATCGAATCGAAGCTGTATTTTTGTTGAGTAGCTACCGCCATACCAATTGTACCAAAATCTCAAAATATAGCCCTGCTAACACACATTCATCCCAGCTGCAGTCCCTAATGAAAGATCAAAGATAAAGTGCATCCTTCGACTCGGGGGTGCCAACGCCAATGAATCTTCCCGTATCGGTCGTAATTCAGCCACTGTCCAGAGGCTCACCGGCAAAAAAACTCGATTATCCTTGATGCATTTCACCGGGAGCATCAGGACAAAACCCTTTCTTTTTTTCGATGTCCTGCTGTACAAACAGTGGCACTTTCGGCGATTTACGACCTGGATTTTCACCCTCTTTTTTTCGCTTTCTTGATTATTGCCCATAATTAAGCCTTTTTTCGCAGTCGTTCTCAAATAGACCTTCTGATTCGTTTTTTCGGCACTACATTTTGCTTCTAAATTGCCATCTTTCGACACTTTGGGAGAAGCAACAAGGACGTGAAGTGCCCACTCGGGACTCCTTAACTCAAAAAGGACGAAGACAAAAAAAAACTGAAATACACACGATTCGGAAGCACATTATGGTAATGCATTTCCGGTGGACTTTGCCAAAGCGCCCCCGAAAGAAATTTACTGCAGATAAATTGCAGTTTAGTGACAGAAACGGAAATTTGGAAAATTTCATTATGTTGATAGAAGTCGAGATTTGATTTAATGCTGCACGCCACGTGTGAAAAGTTGTCCACGTGGTTCGCTGCTTATTTGTTGGCGTGCGAGTTTTTCTATCGTGTCGAGTAATTGCAAACATGGGTGGGAAATTTATGAGCCACGGTGAGATGATATATTCGACACGGCTCGTAAATAACGTTATCTCGCCACGACCAGCAGCAGAGAGCACAAATGTAGGTGCAATTGAAAGTGCAATTTGTGGAAATTATGTACTGAACCGTATTTTTTATTTTTTTTGTGGCAATTTTAACAACCGATCAACATATTTCATCGGGAAGTTCGATTGAAGCTATAGGAAAATGAGGAAATTAAATTAGTCAGCACTTAGCAAAGTGTCACGAGTCTAATGTGTTTAATTCATCGAGATCACACACACTTTTAAAAAAGTATTTAAACTCAGTGGTCAATTCTTAAATAATGGAACATATTATTTGCACATTTCCTCGTTTTTTTTTTTTTTAGATTCAGTGTGTTAGGAGTGTGCTTTTCAGAGAAAAATGGATGCCAAGAAAATAAATTCCCATTTTACAATCAACTTTTTATTCCAATAATTTACATTTGATATCTTACAGCTTAGAACTAAAAAAATATAAGTTTAAGGAACAAAAGTGCCAATGTTTAAGCTATTGTGCATGATGAACGTTTTTATTTCCACCATGTTTGTTTTCAGTGGCAAAAAAAATCGCAAATGAAACTCAAAAGCAAATTGAAGTGCAATCAACTGAAAACAATATTAACACTCGAATGCTCGGGTTGTCATTTAACTCTTATTTTTTTTTTAAATCGCATAACTTTTTATAGAAATTACCGATATCGATGCTTCCGGTAACAAAAGATCCAGATTTGTCTATATTTTAACTGTCAGAGGGGGGACAAATATGGCTTTATTCCTTGATATTTTCTCTTGCTTGAAGGATCTCTTCTTCGACGGTCCCTTGGATTCTGTTTGCTTTAAAAATCTCTTCCGGTTGTCAATATTGTCACTATCTCATGGCTTGCATAGACATTTTTCTTTGCGAAACGAAGCTTTGAAAGGTGTTTGACATTAGTTTGTTTTTGTTTGCTGGACGTTGCCATGATTCTCTCCCATAGCTGGGTACCAAGAAAAACATATTTTCAATCGAGTCTTCATTTTGCATCGTTCTGTAAACTGATGATTCTCTTCCTCGACGGTCCCTTGGATATTGACAACCAGAGAGTTGACTGTATTATTAAAATATTAAACTATTGGTGTTAACTCAAAAATATCAAGTGTAAAATCAAATAGTCAGCCGCAAACTCAGTTTATAGCGATTTCACTTCAAAACAGCATGATCCTGAGCAAATATGCTTCGATTTGGCTCTTGGCTGTGAGCTCTTTGGTTCAATTGATTAGTAAGTTTATTCAGCTTAGTAGCTCAGTGTAAATGTCTTAGTATTTATCATTAAAGCCCAACTTATCACTTTTCGTTTGCAACGTGGCAATCTTTTATCCTCGTTTAGCCAATACGTTTAGCCGTTCCGGCGATATGATTTTATTAAATTGTGGTTTTTGCAAAAAATGTCAAAAATCGTAATTTTTTGGATCATTCTATCTAGGAAAGGATCAAGCAGCGATGGATGAATCAGCATAAAAAATAAAATCTTTTGATTCTTATCAAGAGAAAAATCGGAACCGAACATAACTCTCCTCTTTCGAATGATCGGTAAAAAGAAACTCAAAAAATCATCTACTTGATTATTAGGTGGAACAACTACTTCTCTACTACACTTGCAGGGGGAAAATAACTGTCATTCTTTGTGGATGGGCAATGTATGTAAACAAAACGAAATAAATTTATTTAAGTAGTGCTAGTCAAGGGTCCTGATTTTCGGTTCAATGAACAGAAACCACTCACTCATCGCCTATCCATTCGTCGCCTATTCCAACCCGCTAGCATTCATGAGCGAATGAGTCTCGCAAGCAGCCAGCGAGTGGCCGGAAGTGTTCACTCAGCGAACAAATACATCGTGAAAATATTTGCCTACTCCGTCGCTCGACGACACTCACACACTACCATGCTCAGCGAAGAGCCATTCTCACAAAATGCCAGAGCGGCAGTCTTTTTGTTTTCCCGCCCTCAGTTTGCCATCAATTTGATTTTTTCTTGGTGGTTTTTTCTTTGAAAGGTGTCTATAATGTTATGAAATCAAACTAAATGCACAATTTAATTGATAACATTGATTTTAGACAACCGAAATCAATGAGTATAACCACGGGATTGAAACTCGTCTGAAAATATCCTGTATCATTTTCTCAATCAAAACGGTGGCGCCGCGTGGTGGTAGCTGCCCTGTTTATTACACTGTGTTTTTTGCGATTTTTCCATCCCTGGGAACCAAGTTGAATGGCAAACAAGAAAAAACTAGTCTAAATATTTTGGCCAAGAAACTGTCATGCCAAATTCGATGAATTTTGATCTGGATCCTGTTAGTTTGAATCGGAATCGCTATACAGTATGTAAAAAAAGTATTTACACCCCTTGAGCACTATGCACATTTTGTGATGAAACATGTAAAAAATTTAAAGTTTGACAGGAACCTAGTACTACGTTTTGTTCAGAAACTCATGCCAAACATTTTGCTACAAACAGCTCATGAAAAGATGATTTCTATAAAAAGTTATATAACAAATACTATTACGAAAATAAAAAAGGTGCAAAAAAAGTTTGTACACCTTTCGAAAAATTAACATAAATAATGTTATTTGTTGACAAATCACCATAAATCCAGTCTCTCAACTCCAAATAGGCATCCTTGACTGATTAAAAAAATGATTTGGATTGAATATAAAGTTTACTAACTACTTAGTATAAAAGTTTATATAACTCTGGAAATTCTATATAAAACTTATCTAAACTTAATTTTGCAAACTTTTAATTCAACTAAATGTCAATATATTACCATAGAATTAATAAATAAACATTTTGGAGTGGGTATAACACCGTTTTGGGGGTATTTGTATTGATAGAATAGATTTTTCGTTGGAATTTCGTACCAACCCGGAATTACGTCGTCGGAAAATCCGCCGGCATCCGAACCGGTCCAAAATTCTTAAGTCAACCTATGTGGCATCGGAGAGGGCATAAAATTTCCGATCTTTTGATACCCATACATCTAGGTTTTCTATAAAACCCACGTTTTCAAATACCTGGGCAAAAAGTAAGTTTGATCCACGAGAACAAAAATTACGAAATTCCATACATTTTTGGCAGATTGCTCAAACAAAACCATAACAACGTTTTTTTTGCACCTTTTTTAGTTTCGTAATAGTATTTGTTATATAACTTTTCATTCCCGCCTTATCCACTGAGCTTCTATCGGATGGTGAAGTAAAACGTCGGTCCCGGTTTCTCCTGTCTCGTCAGAGGCGCTGGAGCAGAAATCCCACGTTAGAGGAAGGCCATGCCCCGGGGGGCGTAGTGCCAATAGTTTCGTTTATATAACTTTTTATAGAAATCATCTTTTCATGTGTTTTTTGTAGCAAAATGTCTGGCATGAGTTTCTGAACAAAACGTAGTACTAGGTTTCTGTCAACATTAAATTGTTTAGATGTTTCATCACAATATGTGCATAGTGCCCAAGGGGTGTAATACTTTTTTTACATACTGTATATGTTTCAATGTTGTTGTAATTAATTCACTTATTTCTGGCAGATTTAACTTTCTTTAACCTCGCTGCCCTGAATATTGAAATATTTAAAAATTAATCAAAACAATCGCTAATAAGATCTTGAAACTCCAAATTGTTCATATTATACTTCAAAATAGCAATTTCATTCAAAGTACAGAGCGAACCATGCAACATCAACCAGCAGCAGAAGTAATTTCAAAAATCACTTAAAAACATCCTCAGAGAATTGTGACAGCAACTCCAACTTACAACTCAGTACCTGGCAGTATTTAGCTTCAAATTAGAGCGCCGTTCTATGCCACCACGTGTTGTATGGCGAAGAAAGCATTTCGATGTTTTGCGCACTTGTTTGGCGCGCGCAATTCTCCAACAACACAGAACAAGCGCAACTTTCAGCTTCTAAGATAAGCAGAGATAATTTTGGCTAGGCTGTTCTTTGAGATCAACGCGTTTCAAAATTTTAGCAAAATTCGAAAATTCACATTTATCCAGTGTTCAGGAGTTCATATTGAGCAACTTTTGTTTTACGATAAACTAAACTTTCTTATTTAATTTTATTTTTTTTATATATTTTTATTTGCATTTTTCTTGTTTAGATTATGTTTGTTTCTGACAGTATTTGGCTAATCCTACCACCTCTTATCATTATCTTTTGCGTAACTATGTGTGAACTATTGTGAACTATCGGTTTATTTTTTATTTATATCTTTGAGTTATCTCTACCAACGTTTTTACAACAAAGCAAGACTTTTTATTTAATTAAATTGTATTAGGATTTTTTTTAAAGAAATGAACAATTTTGGATTGAAAAGATAATAAGAGACAAGTACAACAGTTTGCAACATTTTTCAAATCCTGCTTTTTTTAGCATTTCCTCAAAAAAGCATCTCTAACCCTGACACAACACCCACCATAACGAATGCCGGTGTCATCGGGGGCCAGATGAGATGTGTAGAAGCAAATTAGCGCAGAACAGCGAATGTGCGTTACGGGCCGCCTTTCGATGGGCCAATTTAGCTTGTCAACACGGCAAAATGCCGCACAGGCAGGTGCTAATTTGGGAGGTTGTTTTTTTTTCTCCCTGAATATGATGTCATTTCAACTTTTTGGAGAATGTGTTCTTCTTCGGAACAAGGAGTAATCAAGTTTCGAGGAAAATTAACTATGACGTGTGTTGTTTCAAGACAAGTTATTTTGTGTATTTTGACAAAAAAAAATTATCTTTTAAATTGTAAATCTAAAAGAAACCCTTCTTTCCCAACCTCTCAATACTAATCATTAGAGCACTTAAGCAGGTTGATTGATTTCCCTGCAGGTTGGCTGTCAAACAGCTTTGACAGTGACATCCGGCCGGACCAGCCAGCAATCCAGCCAACCAGCCTGATAAGGGTTCTCCTAAGGGTTATCGAGCAAAAAAAAATCTGAACTGAAACATCTCCCAGGTTGGCCCCATGTTTAGCATTATTTCGCTCGATTGGGTTTGATTGTTTTCCCGGAACGGAGAACGACGTCTCAGCTATACAGGTAACAGATGTGGTTTTGACCCGAGCAGGTGGCACTACCAATAGATGGTAGAATGTGCATATAAAAATTATTTCTGTTTTAATGGTCGGTAGGTTTTGTAAAAAGGATTATTTTCTACGGTGAATAAATTATGAAACCATTTTAAAGAAAATAAGTACAACGCATGTTTTTGGTCTCAAAGCTAGGAAAGGATGCTAGGATGCTTTCTTCGGACTGGCTGCGCTTTTGTTCGATTAGATTAGATTAGATTAGATTGAGCTAAAAAAGTGTTAAAATAAAATCTTCAATGGGTAATTCTCTGCCAACTCACCCCGACCCCTCTTCGATTTGCGTGAAACTTTGTCCTGAGGGGTAACTTTTGTCCCTGATCACGAACCGTTTTTTGATATCTCGTGACGGATGGGCGGTACGACCCCTTCCATTTTTGAACATGCGAAAAAAGAGATGTTTTTCAATAATTCGTAGCCTGAAACGGTGATGAAATAGAAATTTGGTGTCAAAGGGACTTTTATGTAAAATAAGACGCCTGATTTGATGGTGAGTTCAATTTGTTGGGTGGTGACGCGCGGTCAATTATGTGGCATTGTGTGTGAAAAGAAAAGAATTTTATTTCGTGTTTCATCCTGGTTGGCTTGCTCACAAGCAGAAGAAAATCAGTTCAATTTGTTGGGTGGTGACGCGCGGTCAATTATGTGGCATTGTGTGTGAAAAGAAAAGAATTTTATTTCGTGTTTCATCCTGGTTGGCTTGCCCACAAGCAGAAGAAAATCAGTTCAATTTGTTGGGTGGTGACGCGCGGTCAATTATGTGGCATTGTGTGTGAAAAGAAAAGAATTTTATTTCGTGTTTCATTCTGATTGGCTTGCTCAAGTCCTTCCTACATCATCGTTGATCGGGAGGCACGACGTCGTGTGAATTGTTGCATTAAAATAGGTTTAAGTGTTACTGTAAATTACTGTAAAAAGTCCTTCCGATATCATCATTGATCGAAAGGCAAGCTGAAGGTTTAAATCGTCTGGGTAATCGTGATGAAAAATTACATTTATTTAGTATTTAAATACCTGTGCGCGAGTGTTTTGATGTGCTAATTAGAAAGACCTTCCCATAGCATCGTTGCTCGGAAGGCTCACCGACGGGTTTGTTATGAAAGTCCTCCCCATAGCATCGTAGCTCGGGAGGCATCGAAAAGCCAATACCTTATCCTACTAACCCAAAAAAATGTTAATCACGTGATGCTTGAAGGAGATGCGTGTCTGTCGCGGGTGACCATGAACGGCCATGATCAACGACGACCAACTTTTTCAAAACTTTTTTTTCGTAAAATCGCGATAACTCGTGATGTTTATTAGCAAATACCTTATGTCTATATATTATTATTTTTTGTAATTGTCTGCTCTACAACTTTGTAGAACATTGTTACACTCTAAAAAATAACCCTGCAAAGTTAGAAAAAACACGAAATTTTAAAATGAAAAATTTTGTTCTAAATGAAAAAATGACCCTTCTTGGTCAATGTAGACATGAAAAGCACATTAAATTTCCCATAAAATGACATGTTCCAAATTTTTTTTACAGTCGAGTACAACCCTGCAAAGTTAGAAAAAACGCGAAATTTTAAGATAAAAAAAAAATTGTTCTAAATGAAAAAATGACTCTTCTGGGTCAATGTAGATTCGAAAAGTACATTAAAATTCCCATGAAATGACATGTTCCATAAAAATTTACAGTCAAGTAACGGAAAAATGGAAAATTTTTAAAACTTTTTTAGTGTTTTTTTTTCGATGATAAATTCGAGTACGCCATCAAATCGGGTGTCTTATTTTACATAAAAGTCCCTTTGACACCAATTTTCTATCTCATCACCGTTTCAGGCTGCAAATTATTGAAAAACACCTCTTTTCTCGCGTGTTCATAAATGGAAGGTGTCGTACCGCCCCTCCGTCACGAGATATCAAAAAAACGGACCTCAGATTCGTGATCAGGGACAAAAGTTACCCCTTAGGACAAAGTTTCACGCAAATGGAAGAGGGATCTTTTTCCGATTTCGTGTGAGTTGATAGAGAATTACCCCAAGCAAATATCCCTAGCTCATTTTTTAATGAGAGTCGTGATTAAAAAATTAAAAGAAAATCATTTATCGCCACCATTTTTTAAAAGTGGGGTAAAATCAACAATTATAAAAATTGACTATGGGAATTGACAAGTAACATCAAACAGAAATGTGTATTCCTTCGACAGTTCTTCACGCTCAGGATAGACAACCACAGCAAGGGAAAATGTCAGAAGTGAGTAAAATAGCTTTAGGATGAGAAAAAAACGGATGTGGCTTACCTTCAAAGGGGTACCTGCGGTTATTTGAAAAGTGTCCAGATCAGCATAAGACTCCTGATAAACCTATACGCCATGTGGGACCAGGATATGGCCAGAACAGTAGCAAACTTCTGGCCTCAGTTGTGGTCTAACCCAGCGCGCTGCTGCTGCTCTTGGATTATGGCAAATTGATGGGTTCGGCTTTGCTGGCTGCTAAATTAATTGAGGCTGATGGCAACGGAATGAGTTGTCGGTTAAGGTGAAAACGTTGATGTGGTTTGGGGTAGGAATTTCGTGGTTTTCTTGGTATGACGGTACCGCCATACTTCACGACGTTTGCCACAAGTTGCTGGAATGTGCTGGCTTTGGTTAGTGTTTGATTGTGTTTAAATGCTTTGCACAATCAACTATTTAAACAACTTTTTTTTATTGTTGTTTATAGATTACACATCATAGTAAAAGATGTTTACCTACCAAAGTGTTTACATACCATCTATAAAAATGCCTTGATTGCATGCTGGAAAATGTAAACGAATGGAAATGTTTCCTTCGCTGATGTCTCGAACCGTTCGATTCTGTTTACTTTCATCATTTTCACTCTGCAAAAGTCGTTAGCCAAGAGTATGACCTGCCTTTAGTGCAGTTTTTCCGCAGTGCAAGAACCAGTGATGGAAATATCTCAAAAATTCTGTAGTGTAAACTCAACGAATGTGATTTTTTTTGTGGTGACCTCTCCTTCGCTGACAGGAATAAAATCACTCGGTATGCACTTTTCATTAATCCAATTTTCTTTTTATGATTTCCCCTTTTTTCCATTTCGATCGTGAGAAAATTGCTCCTGTGTACTTTTATGAAGTGCTTTCTCTCCTGTTCTTGCAAATTGAATTTCAGCATTTATTGGATGATTTCAGTGATTTGCCTTTAAATATTTACCAGCTCTGACAACACTGCTGTGTAGGAATTCATCAAATTGAAACCTCACTAATATATTCTAGTAAGGAAAGATTCCAAACCGTAACCACAGGAAATCTAATTTCAACCAAGTGGCCGCAACGCATTTCCATTACTCACCGATTTTAATCTACCATTGGCATGGCGAGAGAGAGAGAGGTCGGTAAACCAGCACCGTTTCAAATTCATATTAATAACTAAACCATAATCCCAGGAGAACAATATTCTTGATTCTTGGACTCTTGAGCCAGGAGTCAGCATCATATCACAACCCAGTACAATGTGGTCCTATGAATGGATAGTCAGAAAAGGAGCCTTCCTTCCAGTATCAGGATGGTTCGTACAGAAGGTCCATGATTTTCAGACACTTTTTTTGACTTCGTTGTTTTTCATTATTTTTAATTATTTTGTTGTTTCGTTTCGGTTTTTTTGGTTTTTGGTGAAATTAACTTAAGATTTTCCTTAACATTTTTTTTTTTAATTCATCATAATTCTCCTAACACTGTACCGAAGCACTTTCCCAAGAAAACGCCCGATGTTGGGTGCTGAGCTCGAAAGGAGCCAAGATATTGCGTGTGGTCAGCAAACGACGATGTTATAATTAATATTCATTTGATATGAATACTGGCTGACTGCAGCTGACTTGGACGAAACGTCAGCCACATTTTGACTGAAGTGGGTTATGTTTGTGGGAGTGAACAGAGGCGCAATAGAACAAAACAATAGAACTTGTTTGACTCTTCAGGAAAAGAAAAATATTATTGATAGTTGCAAATTTCAGTGAAAAAAAAATATTTTTTAATTAGAAATATCAAATTAGCTATTTTACTTTAAAACAAACGGAATAACACTTCCCAACCAACATATTGTGTTGAGTGTTTCTGGCGGAAAGCAATTGAATCTAACCACATTGATTGGCATGCTGCCGGCACAAGCCGTCCGATGAAGGTTTTCACTGGTCCAGTTTTCCAGCTTTTTGGTCACCGATCGTAATCGCGTTCGTCCGAACGGTTGCAGCAAGCCAAACCACAGGCAATTCATTAAACTGCAATGGTTTGGTTTGCTGATTGACAATCAGGGTAGTTCTTGGGAAAAATAAGAAGGAGGTCATTGAAAATGTTTGTTTTTTGTAGCCCCTAAACTCTGGCTGAGTCAACACAACAAAAGTCTGTTTGCAAGACATGGTTTCGATAATTCGATGAAAATTTTCGCAGTCTTATTTTCAATTTAGTTGGTAGAAATAGAATAAAACTTTTACTAAAAAAATACATTTCAAATTTGCAGTCTAAATTAAATAAAAATGAAACAAAAGTTTTCTCAAAACACTTTTGTATGCATAATTATTTCTTGGGTTAAAAGATTTCAATAAATAGAGTGTTTACCAGTCTAAAAGTAAAACAAATACTATATTTGGACAAAAAATATTCTTGTGAAAACAAACTTTTTGCGGCTCAGTTCATCGAAATATCCTCCTAAATATAATAATAAACTAAGGAAAAAGAACGTTGAACAGGTTCAGTTGATTACACGTCAGTTTTCGTTGAAATATTGAGGTAGTTTGAAAAGAAAAATCTCGATTTTTTTTTTTGGATATTTCACTAATAAAAATAAACAATAACAATAATAGTTAAAAGAAACAATTGTGACCAAATTTGCTAGAAATGACAGTCAACGAAGGATTTTTTTTATAAATTGTTCAAATTTATCAACTATTAATTTATTGACTAACATTAATTAATTCCTTTAAAAAGGGAGTGCAAAAAAACTGAATTAAAAATTCCGTTGAAAAAACCTTTAAAATCGATTGTAAAAAAATCAGAATACATTGAATTAAGAGACAGTTTTTGTAGATTTTGCTCGGTTTGTTCTCGAAGTCAAATCGAGGTGCTCCGATTTGGATGAAACTTTCAGTGTTTGTTTGTATAAACATTTGATGAATTCGTGCCAAAAAGTACCCCTCAACGACTAAGGGAAGTGAGGTAAAACGGACATTTAAGTTTAGGTCCAAAAAAATATAAAAAGTCTTAAAATTTCTCGCGTTTCCGTAAAACGTGATCAATTCCAACTCTCATAGATGCATTCGAAAGGTATTTTGATGCACTTCAAAATGTGCTATAAACATTCAGGATAGTTTAGACTTTTTCTGATAGCATTTGAAAATTATTGTTAAAATTGATTTATTTAAAACCTTAATAACTTTTTGTCACAGCCTACAACACTAGGGTAAAAATTGATTTTTTCAGCAATACATTTTTTGGGTACCTTTTAGGGTCCCAAACAACCCTCCAAAATTTGGGAGCGATTGGTTTATCCCAAAATTGGCGCAAAGCGAATGAAATTTGTAGGGGAGAGTGGGGAGGCTTGGTCCCCTTTTTTTGTATCGCACATAACTTTGTCAATTTCTCACAAAACTATGAACTTTTTGCATGAATTGAAAGCTTAAACATTCAACTATGTTTGGCTGATAAGGGTATTTCATCAGAAAAACTCTTCGAATCATGCCAAGCGTTTTAAAAAAATATTTTAAACCGGCATTTTCAAAATGTTGGGGGTAATTTGATCCCCCTTTCAACATTTTGAAGAAATCTTAAGCAAAATGTTTCTTATTCATCCAAACTTTTAATTTTCTATAAGTTACAGCAATTTCACATTAAACATGTACGTTTGTGTTCAAAACATAACAAGTTCAGCACGCAAAATATTTAAAAACTTAAAATTTTCTTTTTTAGACAAAAATTGGGCAGTAAGTTATGTACAACTATACTAAAAAAACTATGCACGAAAACCCAGCTCAATTATTTAATCTTGAGACTGATTCCAGTGAGTGTAAAAATGCAGGGATCAAGTCTCCCTAAACGCACTTTTTTAAACAATTGATTTTAAAAATAGTGTGACGATAAATTTAACGTCATATGCGTAAGGGGTTTGGAGTTGATATGTTTATCAAACAATTCATGCATTAAAAATTTTTTTTTGAACAATTTTTGAGTGTTTTCTATACTTATAAAAACAAAGAAAAAAGATCTCTCGGAAGTTTTTTGCAGTACTTTTTAGAAAAATGTGTGTAACTCAATCTTAACATATTTAATTTTTTTCTTTGTTTTCTACAATAAGTTTTACTCAATTTCACACAACTTTCTAGAACTAAGCTGATTGTTTTACCCACATGCTGACGAGATACAGGCTTGGGAACAAGTGTCCCCGGGGATCAAGTCTCCCCACTCTCCCCTATGGAAATCGCTATGGCGAAACTAGAATTTTCACATTTTTGAACTTACAAAATTCATGTTTTATTATTTTATGAAACTAACACCGTAGAAATATAGCTCTGTATGTCCTTAACAATTCTCTTGAAGATAGCATCAGAGTCCCGATGTTTTCTTCTTTCTCTTTCCCTGCTCCTTGAGGTAGGACTTGCGCACGATGAATCCGCAGTAATTACCCAACACCCATGCTCCTATTGGTCAGAAGTAAGGGAATTTAATGGACTATAAGCCTACGGTATTAAGCGGTTACGTACATGTAAATTGGCTAAAATGTCAGATGTTGGTATTTTTTCAAATAAAATAATGTCAATTTTTGATTTTCGTATTTTTTAAAAATGCAAAATTTTGAATTTAGGCTTCGTCATGCACACGGGATATATCTTGAGCGTCTTCACCCCAAATTTCAGCCAATTTGGTCCATCTCATCTAGAGATATCGTGGCACCCGTAAATGATCTCGGTGTTTAGAGAAAAACGTTCACAAACAGTGCTTGCGAAATTTCGACAATGTTTGTGATAGCTCGACAACCTGATTTTTACATTCTAGTTTCGTTCGTTTCACACACAAAGGAATAAGTGCTACGCAAAGTCACTCACACAACTTCCCTTCAGGGAAAAATTCGCTAAGAGAGCGGTCGTTTGGCATTCTACCGAGATTCCGATCATCTCTCCAATGATAGCAATCATATGGCTTCTGTCACCACGCAGCATACACTAGGAAGAGAGAGACAAAAACGAGAGAAAGAACACGTTGTCTCGTTCGGGCGGCTGCTTGAGTGGTGCTCATTTTTCGTTCGTTTCGTCTTCGTGTTTACGTTCACCGACCGTCATTTTTTCGTCTCGTTGTATGATATTCGCTCGCACGGCACCCCGTGTTTATACCGCGTGCAAACCTTGAGTGCGCCGTTTGGGTACACAGACAAAAAAAAACATGGTAATGTTACATCTGGACAGGGGTACAAAAAATGTTTAATTTCACCTCTGAACTGTGTAATTTTACCACTATTCTAGTGTGATGTCGCATTTTCGGTATAAATTGAGGTAAAATTAAATCATAAAAGAGGTAATATTCAACCTTCCAAAATTACACCTTCCCAATTTACACATTTTTTCACTGTGTAGAACTTGAACATCGCGGTCTTGAGTGTTTGAGGTTCGCATGCACTTGAAACTTGTACGGCGTGTAAACATACAGTGGGTTTCGGGAAGACTGGAAAATAACTGTGATCAATACGTGAAATGCTGTATCAAGTAGGCGAATACCTGTTTTACCCCTAATCTGACAAAATGTTAAACATAATATTAATTAATTCTGAATAGCATTTTTTCCAATCAAAGTCATAACTCCATCACTTTAAACTTACGTAGAATTTTCCGAGGAATTCGAATAGGGCAAAATTTAACGTAGTAAAAAGTTTGTTATAGAAAAATCGTACAACTATGAGAAAAACTGCGAGCAAATACCGTAGGATTACACAGTCCATGAAAGTCAGGAGTATGGGTGAAAAAAAGATCATTCGCATGCATCTATGAGAGTTGGAGTTGATGAAGTTTTTCGAAAATACGAGCAATTTTAAGATTATTAATGTTTTTGGGACCTCAAGCTTCATAGCCCGTTTTACCCCACTTCCCTTTGTCATAGAGGGCTTATATTTGGCATGAGTTCATCTCATGTAACAGACAAACATACGCTGGAAGTTTCATCCAAATTTGAACAAAATTTTACAAATTTTGAATTTTGGGAGAACAGATCGGCTAAAGACGTAAAAGTTTTTTTTTGTTCTGAGGTGCGATTTAAGAATCATCATCAAAAGAAAATCTTTTGAGGATCATCAAGAGAAAAAATCGGAAGGGAACATGGCTCTCCTCTCTTGCGCACGGAAAATCGGGCACGGACATTTTCAAACACGACATGGATGCTGCTGAAGTCGTAAAGTGTCTTTAATAAATCCAATAGTAATGATAACATAGGTAACATAATATCAGAAAGATAGAAAATGACACATCCAAGATCCAATTCATAGTTGAACTACTTTTACTGTGTAGTAAGAATAGATTTAGGGATTGAAGTACTTGAAAATGTCTTATTGAATCAAATTAAAAATTATGTCGCGTTTTTTTAATGATAAAAAAATGAGAAAATACACCTATTGATTTAACTATTTGATTTAGTACCACCCTACCCATTTTGATACATTGCCAGTGATTAGCCAGTCCAGCATTTGCTCGAAGATTGTGATTGATATTTGCGAAATGTGTGTTGATAGCAGTGTTGCGTTCCTCACACGCTCACGCGCTCGTGAGCGCTCACTTTTCGCTCATTCGTGAGGAGGAGCGCTGCGCGAGCTAGCTCACGTTTGCCCGCGCTCACGTTTGCTCCGATTTTTTCAGCTCGCGTTTGCTCCACGCTCGCGCTCGTGCTCATATTTCGCTCACGGAGCGCTCATTTTGGACGTTAATTTTATGATATATGAATTGGAATAGCTTATTTTCATCAATCATGTTTTTAAATAAAAGGTTGGATTCCCCAGGGGTCAAATAGTTTTTTAGACATACAGTCGAATGTATCCAGGTTTTTTAGCGAAGATGGCGTTCGAATGGTGAACATCCGAAACGTCAAAATCGCGTAGTATCACCAACATTAGAAAACAAATGTGGCTGTCATGTCATGGCACACTTTGACATTTTGACATTTCGGACGTTCACCATTCGAACGCCATCTTCGCTTAAAAACCTGGATAAATATTTTAGAATTTAAAGGCCTTATTGTAGCAGAGAGGGGTGGAGGGGTATAGACGCCTAAATAAAAGGGCCTGTAAACCTTAGAGTAGGAGTAGGAATCTTGTAATCGAGAACGCCAAGGCAATGCTGTAGAGCGAATAATTTGGTTTTTTTTTTGAAACCTTAGAAAAACTTACAAAACAATGAATTGATTCAAGAGGATTTATGCTTTGGTAAGTTCGAATCAAGGTTAAATGCTTGGTTGATTAAATTATAACATTAAACTGTTTTTATGTACCTAATCCTAGACCTAATCAGTGTTTTGACTACATTTCCAGATTGCGGGTCAGAATGAGCTACCATTAAAAATAGTTATTCCGTTTATTAAATCTTTCAGTGATTCAGTGATTAGACACGGCTAATTATTTCTATGAGATTAGTCTTTATTTGTCAAACATTTTAGAAAAAAGGGTAACATTTTTGAAACGGTTCTATTTTTAAATATATGCCTCAAAATTCCTAAGGGTTGAAAAAACCACGAAAAGGTTGGCTCTTCTTCCAACAAGTGGATTTTATTCAACAATTTCGCAACCAAACCTCTGAAAACATTCAATTACAAGTTATATATGATTTTTTGAACATGGGTGATTGTAACTGTTCAAAAAATTATTTAAAAATAAATAAAATATACATAAATTGTAAATAAAAAATTTTTGTACATAACAATAATACAATATGGTCCAATATGGATTTGATTTGCGAACAAACAGTCCATCTCTTCACTTCAATGAATGTTTGCATTATGAATTTAGTTTTTGTTCCTTGTTCGAAAAATGTCTAGATTTTAAATAGAACGTAAATTTCGGTTCGCTGATCAAATCCATTTCATTGCCTACTTTTGTTTGTTCGACCACTTTCTTGTTCGTTTTTGTTGCCTGTGCTGAGATAGTTCTAGAAACTTCGTTTCAAACAGGCAGATGCTTTAACAGGAAAAAACAACTACCTACTTTGGCTCACCAGCTCACGTGAGCGCAAAACGCTCCGGTGAGCGTGAGCGAGCACGAGCTACCTGATAAAAACTCACGCTCCAGCTGGAGCGAGCAAGCCTTCCGTGAGCGCTCGCTCATTCGCAACCCTGGTTGATAGCCAACTGCTGTCGGTGCAAATGTATGGGTGTGTGTGTGTGCAGTTTGTACGTACATCATATTGCACCGGTGCCACAACCACAATCTCATAATCGCCATGAATATGATTGGCGGTTCTTGATTAATGGCTTTGATGTATGCGTTCGCTCCCATTGAGGCACACAGATGATGATGAACGTTTTGTAAGATGCATTCATTACAAGATAAATTAGTTTCTGTGCAAACATACACACGTAATCCTACAAAGTTGAAGGATATTTGCAGCTGGAAGTCGTAATTTGAGAGCATCTAAGAGTTTCCAAACTGCTCCATATTTAAGGGCTATTTCAAGAATTAATTGCGCCCACTTCCACTGCCTTCCGAAGCATTATTAGTGATTTATTAAAAACTTGCTGCATGTTCCCAGATTGATGACTTTTTCACTTTGCGAAAAGTTTTCGCTCTTTCTCAATCTCGTCGTAACGTAATTTGCAAAGTGGCTCACATTTCGCCCCGCAAATGGAAGATTCCTGTTTTGGCACGGCAATAAACTGTAAACTCCCTCGGCTTGTATATTTGATAAACTGGCCCGAATATGAACCAACTTCTCACCCCAAGTGGCAACGGAAAAAGTTTTTTCCTCAAAATGAGAAGGAAAAAAAATTCCACGTGCCATAAATTTACCATCTCCTAAGCCAAAGACAAATTGGGAGGACCTTTGGCTGGGCTTTTTTTCTGTCCTAGCTTGGTGTCCAAAAAGATGTTTCCAAGTCAATCTGTGCGTAAATTTGGTTAAAATGGTGACACGAAAAGGAAAAACTTTTCTTTTCCCAATTTTCTATCCTAGACCTGGGAAGGGGCGTAGTGTCGTTCTCTCTTCCCCTGTGGGCACCACCTTAATATCTCTTTTATAAAGCCTAATAGATTTAATCCGGTGCCCACTCGTAGCGGAGGGCTGGTGGTCGCTGGGTCGGGTGACAAATTTGCATATACTTATTTGATGGAGAAAATGCGTAAACAACTTGAGGAGAATCTACTTAAAAGTGGGTTGAAACTTACTTGGAGTTTTCAAAATTAATTTTTAATTGAAAAAAAGTGTTATGAAGGAACTAAAGATTGAAAGGTTTTGTACATTTTGTCGAAATTGAAAAGTAAGACTTTTCGAAAATTTAAAATCCAAAGGTAAAAGAAGGTTAGATAGATGTCTTGCACACGCCATGTCCGTTGTCACCTTTCCTCAACACAAACAGGCAGACACAAAGACATCCACAAAAACACTTAGACCCTTGCATAAAGAGTCCACACTAATGGGATCCAACCCCTCCAAGACGGGCTTTTCCCTTATCATCACCCCAGCGATGAAGGCGAACGCACTCGGAAAGGCAAAAGTTAATTTGGTATGCGCACCTTCGAGGTAAAATTGAACGGGTGCGACAGCTGTTTGCCCGTTTTTATCCCATGGAAAAGAAATTGGGGCCCTTGCAAGACAGACGAGTTGGAGTCCTCGAGAGGGGTGCGTGTGGTATAATCTGCGGATAGCGTCAACCTTGTCATTATTTATGCAGAAAAGGTACTTGGAACATAAATTTATTTAAAAATTGATCCTTTATATTTTCAACTACCAACACATTCATTAACTGTGAAAAAACAACAGACAACAAACAACAAACAACAAACAAAAAACAACAAACAACAAACAACAAACAACAAACAACAAACAACAAACAACAAACAACAAACAACAAACAACAAACAACAAACAACAAACAACAAACAACAAACAACAAACAACAAACAACAAACAACAAACAACAAACAACAAACAACAAACAACAAACAACAAACAACAAACAACAAACAACAAACAACAAACAACAAACAACAAACAACAAACAACAAACAACAAACAACAAACAACAAACAACAAACAACAAACAACAAACAACAAACAACAAACAACAAACAACAAACAACAAACAACAAACAACAAACTAATGCTATTTTTGCATGTAAGACATTTATGGGATCAAGGCAGTACCGTAATCTGGGGTGAATCGGGACTACAGTCTGAATAGGGACAGCAGTTTTTAGACCACTTAAAGCTTTTAAATTTGGAAATGGATGTACACATTTTGTTGGTCTGAGTCTGTTCTAACCGAAACCAACCAGAAAAATCACAATATTGTGCTCCAACATGGTTAAAACTGCTGTCCCAATTCGCCCCATGTGTCCCGATTGACCCCAGTTTACGGTACACACTTTTGAATATCTGAAAATTGGTTATCCAAAAGGAAGCCCTATTTTCATTTCATTCGCAATTCTGTTTGTTAATCCTTAATAATGCGCTCTTCCACTCATAGCTAATTATTAAACCTAACCTTTTGAGCTCTCATGTTAGTCAGAGCAGTGACATCGCCCAACCACAGACACCTTTGCACTGATGTTTCTATTATCTCTTGTAACAACATCTGCCGCCCATAATCCCATTTCATATTGCTTCCTTCCTTTCTTTCTTGTGACCCCACCCGAAAAAACGCACACATACACTCACACTTCAGAACATCAAACCCTGAAAACCCACATCTCCCCCCCTTAATTGCTCAAAGAAAATTAAAAGCAGTACGAGAGAGAGAAAGAGAGCTAATTGCATAATCCCGCAAGCTTTTATCTGGCGAGCGGAATTCAATTATCCCGTGGAAAAGTGTCTAATTTCATCAAGTCTGTGGTTTGGCTGTGGAAGGTGAGCATGTATGTGTGTGTTTGTTTGTAGTTGTGTGCCCTTTTTATGAGAAAAGGAAAAACGTTTTATGAGCAACAAAAACAAAACATAAAGGAGGGGGCAACTAGATGTGGAACAAAAAGGTGAGTAAAAAATGTCACTTATCTTTCAGCAGGACTAACTTGACTGGCCAACCACTGACTGGTAGACCAATGAAAGTGTGAGATAAGTGAGTCTATTGTGATAGTTTTGAAGTGGCAAAAGTGTCACCACCTTTGGGGAGCGTGACATGGGGCAAACCAAGTGGATTCATTTGTTTGGAATTTTCATAAGAACCCTTGAAGTTCATACAAAAAATGTGCATTATAATTTGTACAAAATAACATTCCCTTAACTCCATCATAGTCTCTGAATTTCCCTGCAGGAAATTTGTTTTGCTAATAAACCAAACAAACTCGCACTTTTTCGTGTTTGACAGTTTGCAAACTGACGTTTGAACACACAAATCCAGGCAAACAAACAAAGCAGGCAAACTGGCAAACTATCAAAAAGTGCGAGTTTGTTTGTTTGTTTGCCCTAGTGTAATAGCTCCTTAATAAAGGCAAACATATGCTCTGTCAGAATTAAAGCCATTTTTCTGAAGTTAAATTTCAACACAGACAATTGTTTGTCCCTATGACCAAAGAAGCCAATTTCCGTCATTGTTTAACCCATACATGGCTCTATACAATTTTGGCAGCTGAAAATCTGTACATCTTGAAAAAATTTCTTATCGGTTTGGTGTCATTTTCATAGTAAGAGGTATCAATGAGGATTATTTATAGAAAAAATAGCTAATATTCAAGAAAACGCCCTTTTGAAATGTTAGAGTTGAATAAAAAAATTTAAAAAAAATGTTTTCGGAAAAATCTGAAAATTTCACCAATTTGTTTTAATTTTTTAACAAAGAAAATAGTAGCATTAGATTCTGAAAGTTCATACTAGAAAATAAAATGCTGTTGAGACTTTAAAAAACTTAAATTTTTATGTTTCTTTCCAAATCTCCACAAAAATAAATTAGGTCGAATCTTCATTGTCGGGTAAAGGCGATTTTATTATAAATTTTATAACTTTTCGAAACAAATATTTTCAGAAATGGTCAATCATAGAGAGTAATTCGAAAATCAAAAAAATGTAACTCAGTTCAAAATAAACGTTAAGCTTAAAACTGTGCAATAAATCGTCAACATATTTTTTCGAGTAGAATAAATATTTTTCCAAAAAAAACACATACTTGTTTCCATAGTTTTCTATTGCTCAAAAGTTGAGAGTTTTTGTGCTATAATATCAATATTCATGTAGAGAAATTGAATTTATGTTTAAAAAGTTAATTAAAAATCGGAATTTGCTATTCGCAAACCATTTTTCTTCTTCTGAATATTCTTCATCAATGCACTTTGACGAAGACACAAACCGAATTTGGTACAAAATCTTGTCCCGTAAAACGGAGTGACTTTGATAGGTTTGACTATTTTCCGCAAAAAGAAGAGTACAAATTAAATACGTTTAGAATGGTTTTGAATTATGTTGACCGTGGTAGAGAAATGATCAAAATACCTCAAGTATATTTTTTCATAACATTTTTAAAAGTTTAAAATGTGAGTTGACTCTGAGTAGCATTATTTAAATCATCTCAGAGTGTCATGATTTTCAGAATGGACATGATTTTGAATCGGAAAATGGAACACATTTTTGGATTTTTTGAGCAATTATTCAATTGAAAAATGTAAAATAATTCAAGAAAATAATTCATAAATCCAAAATTATTTGATTTCAAATGCGAATACTTTTGATGCGTCCTTATAATTCAGTAACAAATGCAATATAAATCAATAATTTTATAAACAAAACAAATTTTAACGAAATTCATACCAAATTCTGAAATTCTAGCAATTTTACTTACTTTGTTTAAAAGCTTATAAACTTAGTTAAATAAATATAATCATTGCTTTTTTTTCTTGAAACTATATCCGCAACCTAAGTTGATGTAAAAATAAAGTTTGAACACGTTAAATCTTATTTTAACAAGAAATATTATGACTATCAAAATCATCCTTGAATTTAAAATAAAAATTTTGACTGTAATTTATTTTAAACAATTTTGAAAAAACTTTTTTTCAAATATAGTGCATGGACTTCGTTTGCCTTACATATTTGAAAAATATTAACCTTAACAGTTTGAAGATTTTCCAAAAATAAATTGAAATCCAATCTCCGAAAACCGGCCATTTTCATCGATTTTCGCAAAAACCACTTTTTTCAAAAGATCATATCTCCGCGCCATCAAATCCGACTTTAACTGTCTTTGACGCAATTGACTATTTGGGAATAATAATAAAAAATTTCAAAAATGTAGCTTAATATTTAAAAAGTTCGAATGAAAACTTAATATGCTATCTTGAAGGTTTCGGGACGAAAAAGCCTATGTTTGAAAATATTTTTACCTGATTCTTCGGAAAATTTTACATAACATATCAAAAAATGGTGAAGTTATGTTTCCAATTTTCTGAGATTAAAAACAAATAAAAAACTGGGGTTTTCGATGCGCCACGCCCAACCATGGGAAAATGCCAAAAACGGCAAAAAACGACTTTTGCCTTCCTCACTGAGGTAAGGCTATAATCCTGCTCTAAAAATGAACTTCGTATAAAAACGTCGTAGACCCACCTTCATGTATATATATCGACTCAGAATCGAAAACTGAACAAATGTCTGTGTATATGTGTGTGTGTATGTATATATGTGACCAACAAACTAGCTCATGTTTCTCGGCACTGGCTGAACCGATTTGACCCAAACTTGTTGCATTCGACTTGGTTTAGGGTCCCATAGATCGAGTTCTATACAGATTGAAGTTTCGATAAGTAGTTCAAAAGTTATGTATAAAAATGTGTTTTCACACATATTTGGATCTCACTTTACTGTGTGTAAACTATGTCCGGATCCATCATCCGACCCATCGTTGGTTATTTATTTATTTTGCACCGTCTTCGACTGAGGTCGCACAGACTGAATAACTTAAAACTAACATAAAAATAAACATGTTCTAACACAGGAATACATAAAATACGTCACAGTTTAAGGGTACGAATTCTACATTTAAAACATTCTCTTGCCATTCCAGGTTCAAACTCGTTCGAAACACTGTTGAAGATGGTTATCAAAAGACCTTTCCAACGAGTCCAAAACATTGAAGATCTGGCAACCCTGTCTCGAGATATGGCCACTTAAGTGATATTGATATACTTTTTTGAAGCCGGATCTCACTTAAATGTATGTAAACTATGTCCGGGTCCATCATCCGACCAATAGTTGGTTAGATTATCAAAAGACCCTTCCAACGAGTCTAAAACATTGAAGATCTGGCAACCCTGTCTCGAGATATGGCCACTTAAGTGATATTGATATACTTTTTTGAAGCCGGATCTCACTTAAATGTATACAAACTATGTCCGGGTCCATCATCCGACCCATCGTTGGTTAGATTATCAAAAGACTTTTCCAACGAGTCTAAAACATTGAAGATCTGGCAACCCTGTCTCGAGATATGGCCACTTAAGTGATATTGATGTACCTTTTTGAAGCCGGATCTCGCTTAAATGTATGTAAACTATGTCCGGATCCACCATCCGACCTATTGTTAGTTAACTTATCAAAAAACCTTTCCAACGAGTCTAAAACATTGAAGATCTGGCAACCCTGTCTCGAGATATGGCCACTTAAGTGATATTGATGTACTTTTTTGAAGCCGGAACTCACTTAAATGTATGTAAACTATGTCCGGATCCACCATCCGACCTATTGTTGGTTAACTTATCAAAAGACCTTTCCAATGAGTCCAAAACATTGAAGATCTGGCAACCCTGTCTCGAGATATGGCCACTTAAGTGATATTGATGTACTTTTTTGAAGCCGGATCTCACTTAAATGTATGTAAACTATGTCCGGATCCACCATCCGACCTATTGTTGGTTAACTTATCAAAAGACCTTTCCAATGAGTCCAAAACATTGAAGATCTGGCAACCCTGTCTCGAGATATGGCCTAAGTGGTGATATTGATGTACTTTTTTGAAGCCGGATCTCCCTTAAATGTATGTAAATTATGTCCGGATCCACCATCCGACCCATTGTTGGTTAGGTGATCAAAAGACCTTTCCAACGAGTCCAAAACATTGAAGATCTGGCAACCCTGTCTCGAGATATGGCCTCTTAAGTGATATTGATGTACTTTTTTGAAGCCGGATCTCACTTAAATGTATGTAAACTATGTCCGGATCCACCATCCGACCTATTGTTGGTTAACTTATCAAAAGACCTTTCCAATGAGTCCAAAACATTGAAGATCTGGCAACCCTGTCTCGAGATATGGCCACTTAAGTGATATTGATGTACTTTTTTGAAGCCGGATCTCCCTTAAATGTATGTAAATTATGTCCGGATCCACCATCCGACCCATTGTTGGTTAGGTGATCAAAAGACCTTTCCAACGAGTCCAAAACATTGAAGATCTGGCAACCCTGTCTCGAGATATGTCCCCTTAAGTGATATTGATGTACATTTTTGAAGCCGGATCTAAAAAATAGATGAAACTTGTGTACAGCCATTGTTGTGAGGAAGGCTCCAACCACATAGGTGGATTAAGTTAGTTTTTTGACTAAAACTGCGAAAACTTGAAAATTTCAGCGATGACCTATACATGTTAGGGTACCAAAATTCCGTTTTTTAATTACAAAAAATTTGGTTTCCTAATATGTATAGGTCATTGCTAAAATGTTCAAGTTATCGCAGTTTTAGTAAAAAAAAAGTCGATTTTGCCATTTTCGTCATTTTTCCATGGTTGAGTGTGACCTTCAAAACAGCATATTCAGTTTTCATACGACCTTTTCAACTATTAAGCTACATTTTTGAAACTTTTTATTATTTTTCCCAAGTAGTCAGGTCACCCTAATGGCAAAAAAAAACAGGTCGAAATTTTTGAGCCCGATCGGAGAACTTTTTTTTCAATCATGCTGTTTTCGTGGGGAATTGCTGTATTTATATTTGGATTTGTTTTGCTTTTGCCATGGATTGTGAACCACTAACCTGAAGATAATTGTAAAGAAAAAAGGATCAGAATATCAAAAAAATCTAGTGAAAAGAAAATCACCAAAAGATTAAACAAAACTTGAAGTTGCAAACAAAACCTGAATTATGTATGCAGGGCACAGGGTGACCCAAACTGGCATAATGATCATGGATTAGGAAAAAAATAAAAAAGGGACCGTCACCTTTCGTGTCCATAATGATTTTGTCCAACGTAGGGAAATAAAGGGTAAAAACAGTCACCAAACATCTTGTCCTTTGCATGCAAATTAAACCTTTGACTTACGTTTGTCTTGCGTAAACAATGGAATGGAGCCTTCGGGGGAAAAAAAAGTTCGACGAGATTTTTGGAGAGTCATTAGAGTTTATTTGTTTTCCGAGTTAAGTGAAAAGGATTGACATTTTTGTTGATTTTCTCTCTCTCTCTCTTTCTAAGGATCACGAAGGTCTTCAAATGGTTTAACCCCGACATCTCCATCTCATCCGCCGCGAAAAACGGGACGCCAAGCCAACTGTTTACCTCGGAAAACAAGTGCTCGCCCAACCGCCGAATGGAAATGTAAATGATGCAATTTAATTACAATTTGTATTCGTTTGTGAGCGCGACTCCGAAGGCAAACGCTTTCGCTCGCTCGTAACACTCGAGGAGGAAAAGTGGAAAGCTAATTTAGGAAAAGTTCCGTTTTCTTTGTTTAATTTTCCGCTGGCTCGGTTGTCTCTCTGTTTGAGAGTGAGGCAGTACAAGCCACGTAAAAGTGAATTTTAATTAGTTTTAAGTTAAACAAAAAACAAATTCGGATTAAGTACTAAATAAATTATTTGAAGCTGCAGCAGACCGAAACCGTGGGAATGTGTTTTTTTTTTCGCTAGACGACGGTGCTTTGTAGTGATTTTGCAGGAGGGAAATGAAAAACACACCAAGATCAAAGCTTTTGTCGAACTTTATTGAAAAAGTGATGGGGAGAAGATATTTGCACTGGGAAGCTTTTTCGGTGGGAATAGGTAATTAATTTCGCGTGCAAGGCACGCAGCAAATCTCTTTCTGCTTCACTAGAAAATGCTTTTTTTTCGCTTCATAATAATGTCCATACTTGACAACAACAATTCATTATGTTGCCAATCTCGTGGCAAAGCGAAAATATCGGTACAAAAAACAACTTTCATAAGCATAGCGATTCATTAACGAACAGCAGCAAAAACTTCTTTTTAACTTCTTTTCCCCACAGGATGGGATTATTATTTAGCGCGAAACCATTGCAAGAAAAAAAATGCTTCCCGCGATTCCAATGAATAGTGAAAAGTTGAACGAAACTCCCAGACTTCCCACCTTCCTCGCAAATTTCCACGGACAAGCAGCTCAAAAGTCTTGGTCTGATTTTAATTATTAATACACCCTTGTTGGAACCGTAGAAAGCGTTCGACCAATAGAAAATGTCAAGTTGCAGTTCTTTGATTTTTTTTTCTTTTCACTTGAGAGCTCGAGCGCACTTCCAAGGGAAAACGGATCAGGAATGACTGATGGCACTAATCAGTTGGGCGAAGCAGTGCCGTGATTTTCATATTAATTATGAGCTTTGATCAGAGGAAAAGAGGATCAAAGGGACTTATTTTCTTGTTTGCTTCGGAGGAGAAATTCTCTTAAGAATTGTAGTGCAACTTTGTAATGCCTGTAGAAAAAAAATACTATTATCGCTGGATTGTGGTAAGCTTTATCAAGAGTTAATGTTCATGAAGCTATATCTAAAGTTTGCCAAAAATAGTTTTGGTTAAAGTAAATATAACAATTAAAATAGTTTAACATCACTATGGGCCAGCAAGTTGCTAAAAATCAATAAAGTTCAACTTTTTTTTTTATCTGATAATGTTTCAACCTAGGACACACTTTATCTAAGCTGAATTCATAATTTCATTGATTGCTGCACTATATGTTATACTTAACAAGATGAGCACAAATATGATATTTTTCTTCTGGAAAAGAACGTTTTGGTTGCTTTGATAAAACATCGTTTGTTTGTTTTGTTTGATCAAATTTTGTTTCATATCAATTTAATACAAAAAAAAAAAACAAACCAACAATCAATTAAACATGCAATCATACGCCCATTTGAAATGTTTGTATCAATAAAAAAGTTCAACATATTTATTTCAATAAGGTCATAAAATTTTGCACTGTTGCAGAGATACTGGCAGAGATATTGACATTAGATAATATGGGAAAGTTTGGATGAGAGCTGAAAAACATTTTTTTTTGTTTCTTTCTCTTTGGTACGTTCGTTTAAAGAGCCGGTGCGGCACAGAGTGCCGCACTCGTCGCTGCCAGTTTTGGTTCAATCGAACGTCATTTGTCAGTGTGCGTGAAACTCGCACGAAATTGAAAAAATATTGAGTGCGGCACTTGAGTTTCAGTTCCAAGATGGCGGCGAAACACGTGCGGAACTAGCGCGAGCTTCTTCAAAGAAACACGTTGACAGCTCTGAGTGCGGCAAAAAAAAAAAACACTTTTAGTAAATGATTTAAGTTTTTTTAGGAGAAACATATCATCTTGCATTTTTCGTGAGTTTTTTTGTAACATTTTAGGCTATTTCCTCAAAAATTTTGAATTAAAAAAATCGTGACATCACCTTAAAATTTAATATTAAAGCTTGAAAATCAAAAAATCTCATAGAAGTGGCGTGTAGTTTTGTTTCACTGTATTTTTTTTTTTTTCAGAAAGCCCATCAATTTCCTACAAGTTTGCCTTTGACCACTTTTTGATACGGCTTCAAAATACAGTATTTTTTGAATTACAAAAAAAATAAAAATATTCAAATAACTTAAGCCATTATCAAATGTTATTTTCAAGTACAATTGGCTCCATACACACAAAAATGGCTTATATAGGCCTAGGATAACATGTCTACAAAAATTCATTTAAATTGGAGAAAGTCGGGTACAAAAGTATCAGAAAAAATCCTGAATAGAGCAGGGATTGCTCAGCACATAACCACAATTTAAATTCACATCATTCACAATCAGAAGGGGAACGTTATCCATTAGTGGACCCCTTACCTATACACGGAGAGACCGTGCCCAGAAATTTTAACAATTAAAATTGTTGATTTTACTTTCGTAAATTTTAACAAAAACGTACTTGTCACTGCCAATTTTCTGTTAAATTAACCAAAATTTAGTATTAATTTAATAACCTGTTTGTTGAAAATGCTAAAGGCAAAAAGCTAACAGATTTCCCGAACTCGAATGAACGTGCTCGACTGTTAGCTTTGGTTTTAGGAAAATCAAAAATTTTGTTGGTTGAATATAATTTACATTTGGTTGAATATTTTAAAGATGAACTTGGGTTTGTTTACGTCTGTCATTTAAAGTCAGGATTCGAACGAGAGCGGTCGATTTGTTGAGTTTGTGTTGTTAATTGTGAAGTGAGAGGATGTGAATGGTGAAAATTACACTATTTGGCTAATGTTGAAGTGGCAAATCAAAGTGTAACTGGAGAGGTGGAATTGGTGAGTAGGTTTGTTGATGATTTCTTTGCAGGTGATAAACTATGAAGAGCAAGAGGACGACCTTCGCCATGAGGACCTCTAATGCGAGTGAGTTGAACACGTTATAAGAATGTTTGATGGAACGAGAGGGCAATAGAAGGGAAATGCGGGCCGATTCTTCACGGATAGAGCAGCCCGGGCAAATTTAACAAAATGTTGATTAATCCAAGTAAGTATAGGTTTATTTTTGCACATTAATTTATCTAATGTGATTCTTATTAGAAAACTGAATCATTAAAAAGCTTCGTGCTTACGACGGATAAAATCTTAATGAACCATTATTTTTTTTCAGAATCATCAATCATAAAATACATAGAAATGCGTACACATGACAACATAAAAAATAGAGATGAAGTAAAATATTTAAAAAAATAAAAAATATATAAAAGAAGATAATAATTATGTTAAAAGTTTTGTGGTAAGTAAAACTCAAAATATTTTTTTCAGGAATCGGAGTACGTTGAATAAATTGAATCAAATGCAATGAAAGTTTGTTGCCAAAAGTAATTGTTAAATTAATGCAACCATGGTAAGTAGCATTATTGATATTTCTTCTTTCCTCAATATAATTACATTTATTTACGTTCCTTTTTTCAGTTTATAGCCGAAATTAAGAATTTTGTATTAAATTACTAATAAATTTCATATGTCTATTTGCAGCAAAAGGTTCGCTTTGGTGTGAATTCTGTGTCCAACCATAAGAAAAATAACTAAACCTGAGACCATTGTAGATGATGATGACTTATCGGATGATTTCACAGTGATGGTAAGTGGATACAACACTTAATTTTATACAACATAATAAAAATATAAGCTTAAAACTTGGTGAAAATTTTGCTCGATTTCTATTTTTCAGGAATTCATGTTAAATTAAACATCTTTTTTAAATATGTTTAACAATATTTGTAATATGCTTTTTTATTATTTTTTAAGTTTAATGCAACGTAATTTTTTAAAACATAAATCAAACTTTACATGTTTTATAACAACAGTTATAAAAAAGTTTTGTTTTGATGCTTTTTAACAGTAATTTAACAACTTCATGCAAAAAAAAAACAAATTAGTACAAAACGTTAATTTTTTAGGCAGAATAAATGCGAACATAAAAACACTCAGCATTAATTTGTGAGGCATTATTACAAAATTTACCGCAAATTCAATAAAAATATTGCTAACAACTGCTAGTTATTGACTACATGTACACATATTTTTCTGTATTCAAGTAAGACATTAGTTAAAATATAGCTAGAAATTCGGCCCAGCCTGTATCGTTAGATAATTAAAGAAAATATATATCAACACTTACATAAATTATGTCTAATTAAGAAATGTTTTGTTATAAACCACTAATAATTTGCTGCATGCAAAAATATTTTGGTTGATACAACGAAAAAAAATTGTTGAAAAATATGTCCCAGCCAGTTTTTAACAGAATATTCCACAATATTTCGGCTGAAAACAAGAAATTTTTAGTTAATTTTCTGAAAAAAATATTCTAGCAGTCGACTGCTAGAATTTTTTTCGGCCATTTAACCAACAAAAATGGCAATTCCAACTATTTTTTTAGTTAATTTTAATTACCGGTGGTCAACAATTTCGGGTTAGCAAAATCAACAATCGGTTGTTGAAAAAAGCTGTGTAAAAAATTAACCCATACTTTTAGTTAAATTAACCAAGATTTTTTTAGATTTGCCCCGGCCGGTCTCTCCGTGTAGTGGACCCTCTGAAGGGGTTTTGATGAAAAATTCATTAAAATCACATTTTCAAGCATGTTGCTGTCTTCAAATCTTTTATTTGGCCTTTTCAGCATGATTTAAAACAATTTTGACTGACATTGAAATATCCTTTTCACCATAATAAGTGTTTTGAGTTCGACATCTGAAATCAGCCATGGCCACTAGCATTTTCACAACAAAACTGCATTTATATTTTAAGATTGAATCAACTACCCAATCATTTTTCGACTGATTATTCAATTTCAGCAAGTCTAAATAATGTAATTTAAGGAACTTTACTAAAATAAAACGAAAAACTGCTCATTTTCGAGCAAACATTAAGGGGGGGGGGGGGGGGGTCCAATTTAAGACAACGAAAATCCAAACTTTTCCAAAAATGAATCAAAAGTTTCTCTTAAACATTCAAAAATGCTTGCTATAATCAACCTAATTGATTTTTTTTTCAATTATGAGTATAGATATAGTTGTGTTCATGTTGAAAGCACCAACATTTTTTTCGAAAATAAATGTGTTTAAATGTCTGTTAGGTTTAGTTGTTGTTTAAAGCCAAATTTGATAACAAAACATATTTATTTATGATGAAAAGTGAGCAAAATCTCTCTTTTATTCATTATATCTATCATTAGACTTACACCATGCATCAAAACATCAAATATCGGTTAAATTTGGTATGAAAATAACAATTTGCCTATAGTGGACCCGGGCCACAATCGGATTATGGACCCCGGGTCCACTATAGGAAAAGAGGGTACAAAAAATCAAAATAAAAAAATGGAAAAGGGGGTACATAACAGGACAAAAAACTTTTTTTTCAAATGACTATTTTTCTACTCAAAAACAAATAACTGATAAAACAAATAGTCAAAATTGTTCAAAAGACTTCAGATTTGATTGTTTTGTACAAAGGGTTATGAAAAAGTGTTTAAAATATTAAAAATTTGTAAAAAAAATGTGCTTCGGCTCTACTAGGGGGTCCACTAATGGCTAAAATCCATATTGCATTTTCCTAACCAAACTTTTTTGAAATGTTTAATGAAGCCGATTCATTTTTCATCTAGTTTGATAATGGTAAACAAAAACGTAAAATATCTAAATTTATTATTTATTATTTTTTAGAGCATATTTAAAAAAATAGTGCCGAAAGGTTGTAAAAAATTCCGTTCGAATTTCGGGAATTCCCGGGAAATTTTCAAGCTTCGTAAAATTTTTCGATCTTTTTGAAAAATATATTTTGACTTTTTTAAATCAGACTAGCAATTTACATGGGCGTAATATTCAATGTTTGGCCCTTTTAAAATGTTAGTCTTGATTTAAAAAACTAAATTATTTTTTAAAGAGATCGGAAAATTCCACAAATGTTTCATGTATTAACATTGAAAATCGGACCATAAGTTGCTGAGATATCGTCATTAGAAAATGGTGGGATGTTTTGGTGAGATTTAGAAAACTTCAATTTTCGTGTTTCTTTTTCTTAAAGTGGCTCTATCTCAGCAACCCGAGGTCCAATCTCCAATGTCTCTTAGACAATTTTAAAGCAAATTTTCTGAACTTTTCAAAAAAATATTTTTAGGAATGGTCACTCATGGTCACTATTTTTAAAAATCGAAAAACTGCAAATATTTCGCTAAAACCGAACTTTCGGTGGCTATATCTTGAAAACGGAGCCCTTTATCAAAAAATGTGTATAGTACTTTTCGATTGCAAATTCAATTTTGCATTAAAAATAATGTTAACCTGTTTTTGCATAAAACTTCAATTTTTTCCAAAAATCACTATTTTTTCAAAAATTCAGAACTCGGTGGCAGATTTTTTGACCATGTTTCTCTATGGCTCAAAAGTTGCGGATTTTTGTCCCCTAAAACATCTAAAATAATCTCGAAAATCAAAAAAAATGTATTTTGGGAAATTGAGTTCTAGTGAAAAAAAGTTGATTAAAAATCTGCAATTTTTTTTTTGCGTGTACCTATTTTTTTCTCAAAAGTCCTCAACAATACCTACAAATTTGCCGAAGACACTAAATTGGTCAGAAAATTCACTCAAAATTTACAGTTGTTTGAATATTTACATACCATTTTTGTATGGACAGCAGCCAAAATTGTATGGAGACTTGTATGGGTGAACCAATGACGCAAAATAGCTTATTTGGTCATATGGAAGGCCTCCACAATTTTTAAGTCAAATAAAAAGTACAAAAAATAAAAATGGTCAAAATCAGCCGATTTCGTAGAGAGTTGCTCACCAAACTGATAAAAAATCCTTCATAAGATAAAGATTTTCGAATATTTACGTACCATTTTGGTATGGACAACTGCCAAAAATGTAAAGTACCTTGTATGAGTAAACCAATGACACAAAATGGCTTCTTTGGTCACAGGAAATGCCCTCAAAAAGATTTTGAGAGAATTGCTCAGGAATTCTCTTATCAATCACCATACTGTGTGCTAGTTAAAAATAACATCATCAAAATTTACTTTGCATTTTTTTTGCAAATAATACGAATGTGTCATTTGCAAAAAAAAATCAATGATAAAATTTTAATTGAATAATGCTGTTCCAAAGAAATATAAATGTTTCCATCCAAATGTGATGGCAAGAAACTAAATTCCAAAATATTTTGCAGCATTTTTGTGCTCACTTGTCTCTTCTAAAGCTGAGGTGGAGGAGGTTTATTTGTTGTCCCCCAGCATAAAGGACAGCCAGTGTAAACGTTAAAAGTGGAAATTATTTTCTCGAATTCCCAGCCCACACATATGATAAATACCATCTTTGGTCTGATGGATTGCATCTACACTCTACAGTGTGGTCCATCTCCGCTGGGAACGTTACCTCACACGCACGCAGTTTTTGTTCCTCTTCTGCAGAATGTGACTTTGAATGAATTTTAGTATGATACTCCGAAGTCTATTTCACGCACCGACTGGTTCACGTATGTTCCTTAGGGTGATTCTTCGTTGTTTTATTGTGATTTTGAACTGCAGTTGCTCGTCGATTCTTGATATTATTTTTTCGAAAAAAAACTTTAAATAAAATCCTAAGAATCACCCTAACCAACCCCTGTTAGACTCCGGGAACATCCCCCGCGAGTCACGTCCAGTCCAATTTTGAAACTATGTAATTATTTACACTCAATTTTCGGCCGGTCTTCGATCCGTCACGGAAAGAAATCTCACCGGGACGCTGTGGCCTGCGTGGATGTTGTGTAACCAGCAGACAACGAACCTGGTGGCGGTTTGGTGACGTAGTGCACGACGGGCTCGTCGACAACCCCAAAATTGGTAATGGAATTGCGTTACTTGGAGGGCAAGTACACGTTCCATAGTTTTAGGACTGTGGAATTTAGAAAGTTGAATATTTTTATAGATTTTATCTTGAAAATATACTTAAAATAATAGTAAAAAGCATTCATTTGATTTGAAACTATTGACTGACAAATGAGTATCCTTTTTACAACAGAAGTGTTATTTAAGTTTTTTTTAATATTAAATAAATATCAAAAAATCATAGTAATTTTACTGTGCCCAATAAAAAACTGCCAAAGCCACACTCCGCTGGATGAAGTTCTTCGTCCAGTTTTACATTCCCGGCCGTACCCAGACTGGACACGACGGGAAAGGACACAAACTAACCGAACCCCTCCCCGATGCCATTCCGATGAGTACCACGAGACTTTTGGAATGTCATCCTCAACACACTCTAACTGGGAAACTCATCCCACTGAGAGGAGGTGCATGTCATTTGAGCTTCGGAATGTAAACAGAGACTCATAGGCGTAGGAATTTATATTACAAAATACCTTTTCGTGGGACGGCCCTCCGTTTGTTGTGCCACGTGGAACCGAGGTTCTGCTGCAGTTGCTTGCTTCCATCGAATCCATCTGCTTTTGTTCGCAGGGGGAAAGACCAATGACACGTGCGGTGTATGTTTTCAATTTCTGGTTCGGAAACGGGCGAGAAGGGAGCACTTTGGAAACAGGGGGAGCTTTGTGCAAAAGTGACCAGGATTGACCAAGTGGATCTTTGTGTGACTTGGGGATTTTACTACACAAAGAAACATGTTGGCAAATAATTCAAAATATGTTCAAAATCATGAGATATCAAAAAGTTGAAATTTCTAGCTAACCATGTGAACCCAGGAACTAATCTTAAAATCGTATAAAATAAGTTCAAACTATTCAGCATCGCAAAGGTAACCCAAACAGAGAAGGTGGCATTTTTCCGTCTCGCGAACGAGCTCCAAAGTACACACCTGATAATCGAAATGCTGTCTACCGTTAATTCCAAATCTGATTGAATTTATGTTTGTTTTATGTAAATAGGAATTTAAATTTAATATAACGCTGCTGCTGCTGCTGTCGCACCAGGGTAAGCTTTCTTGGTATTCTTTTTTCGCAGACTTTGGCTTTGGGCACAACATGCTAGAGCTATGTAAAACGCTGCAGCATTTTCGAGAATTTTATTAAATGTTCAATTTGGGCTCTCATTCAGGTAGCGGTAGTACTCCTTGATAAGCAGGTAATTGAATTTGTTGCTCCTGTTGGTGGTATTTGAAAAGGTTTGATTTTGCTTCTTTAAATAAAAAAAAAACAAAACAAAAAACAAACCATCCACATAAACGACCCCCGGGTCTTTTGTGGTCTCTATTGCAAGTTTCTGCTCGAACCTAGGAGTCCGAAGGCTTGAATGGGGAGGAAACCCAAACCTCTTTCTACTCCAAGGAACCTTCCACCCCAGTTTTTGAACTGACGACCTTCGGATTGCGAGTCCAACCGCCGCCAGCGATTCCACCGGAGTAGGTTTGGTTTGGTGTGTTGTTTGTACTTATGGCATGGAGACGACTCCTACACCTGGAATGACTTAACGGCCTAACAACCAAGGCCGGGACCGACATTTTACTTCCTCATCCGATGGAAGGTTGCAGCAGATGGGAATCGAACCCAGAATCATCCGCTTACAAAGCGGACAGCGTAACCATTCGGCCACGCACTGCCACTTTAAATTTCAGTTTTCTGAAATTCTAAAAAAGAATAGCACGAATTTTACCCTAAAAAAGCCATCAATTACACAGCCGAGCAGTTCCAATTTCCACCAGAATGAACAACTCGGTGCACTTTTTGTCCAACCATCGACAGGCCCAAGTGGTGCCACTGAATAGACCACAAATTGCAATCAAAAGCACTATTGAAGACGACAAGCTGTTCGAGCCTCTTACTCGGAGAAGAACTCCAACGATAACAGTAATTACAGGGGCCGGTGAAGCCTCTCTAGTGCTTCACAAATTCACATTCATCATCGTCACCAACCACGAGTCGGTTGTCGCAGTCACCAAAGTTGCCGAAATTTTGGAAGCTCGAAAAAGTCGACTTACGCCCAATGAGCTGGAAGTGAGTGGGCTCCTTTTGCTATCGTCAGGGCCTAAACCGCATCTCTGCATCTCTTGCATTTCCTTGCACCGAGGAACGGTGGTTAAGTTGGCTGCCGTGTTCCATAGGGGAAAGCGGGGTCACTTATTTTAAGTCCTCGTATTACTAAATTTAAATTCCAGGTCACCAGTAATTTGTCAATCTTTTTTTAAAAAAAATTTAAACCGTCAACAATTTAACCTCATCCTCCTTAAACATCTCCATGCGATCGTTCCCTGCAGTTTAAATGGCATAGACGCAGTCTCTCTTCCAAAATGGTAATCACAGCAAATCGAACGCAATCGTACAAAGGTTCCGATTGCAACACCGAACGGCACAGCCAGTTTAGAATCGTAAGAATGGAAGCACACTCAGAACTCAGAACAAGAACAAGTGTTCTTTCAATACACACTGGGCTTCCTCGGAATGACAATATTTGCACCTCGGCAGGCAGCTTTTGTCTGATTTCGTAGACTTTGGAAAAATCCCACCGAATGACAGACAATCAAAGCGACTCCGCCGACAATGATCGAATAAATTTGGTGGTTTTGCGCTTTGGGTTCTTCACGACGTTGCCTTGCATTTTTAATCAACTCTCGGGGATGATTAAATATAGATTAGTGCAACTCTCTGGTGGTGTGGTTTGGTCTAGAGGCTAAGCTTTTATTTACACGGCCAACGTCATCGTCTTACGAAAATCGTGGGTCCGATGCTGCAGTGGATGGAGGCAACCAAAAATCACTCTTGGCTGCGCTTCAGCGAGCAACGATTTATCATTCATGGTAAGAAGGTTGTTCTCAGGACGAGATTTTCAAATCTTGAATGGGCGTTGAATGGACAAGATTTAGAACGAGGGGTTTCAAAATGCTAGATAGATTGTGATAAGTAAATAAATTTATTATTTGAACGATTTCAATGTTTTTTATTAATGAATTAATGACGTGAAAAAATATAAATATTAAAATAACAAACCATAGTTTCAAAATTTGCATGGAAAAAGTGTTTTAAATTGCATTTCACACCAGTTCAGTTGTTTTGCCACCATTAGTTTTCAAAAATGTAAGATTCGACGACAACATAAATTTTTGCAATAGTTAACATCGTAAATTTTCAAAAACTCAAAAGATTTTTTAATCAACCCAAGCATGCAAAAATTATTATAAATGCAGGGGAATACATTTAAATATGGTTTCAGGTGATTGTACTAAAATTTCCAATAAAATCTAGATTTTTTTTTGTTTTTTGAAAAAAAAATCCACCCCCCGATTTTTCGGGTCAATTTTGGGGGCCTTATTTGATGAATTCTAACATTAACTTTTTTAAATTTTTTTTGGACGCTGTAGTTAATGCCAGGCCAATGAAATCAAATAAAAATATGAGTTTACCAAAAGTTGAAACATTTCATTGAAATATTTCAAAGGCGTCCGAAGCAGCGGGAAGGCTAACCAGAATTTTATGGTACTGATTTTCTTAAATTCTACAAAATTGTTATACAAAATATCGAATGTTTTGATGTTAGTTTATTTGAGGCCTAACTAAAATTACCGTCCAAATTTGTGCGATTCATAAAAAATCGAGTGTACGAAATTCGAAGCACAAAAAGTCATTTTAATTTTAAAATTCTGAGTAAAACTGGTTAGAAATGACATATTTTGCATGCATTCTCTTGAAATAAACTGTTTATACTACATCCTGATGATATTTCTACATTTCCTACTTATGAGCAATTCTCTACGAAATCGGTATTTTTTCTTAAATTTTAATTTTCGTATTTTTTAATCCAACTGAAACTTTTTTGGTGCCTTCGGTATGTTCAAAGAAGCCATTTTGCATCATTAGTTTGTCAATATAATTTTCCATACAAATTTGGCAGCTGTCCATACAAAAATGATGTATGAAAATTCAAAAATCTGTATCTTTGAAGGAATTTTTTGATCGATTTGGTGTCTTCGGCAAAGTTGTAGGTATGGATATGGACTACACTGGAAAAAATGATACACGGTAAAATTTTTTTGGTGATTTTTTGTTTAACTTTTTGTCACTAAAACTTGATTTGCAAAAAAACACTATTTTATTTTTTAATTTTTTGATATGTTTAAGAGGACATCAAATGCCAACTTTTCAGAAATTTCCAGGTTGTGCAAAAAATCTTTGAGCGAGTTATGATTTTTTAAATCAATACTGATTTCTTTCAAAAAAACGAAAATTTGGTCGCAAAAATTGTTCATTTACGATAAAAATCAAATTTGCAATCAAAAAGTACATGAGTGAAATTTTAATAAAGTGCAACGTTTTCAAGTTAAATCAATTTTTAGGTGACTTTTTTGAAAATAGTCGCAGTTTTTCATTTTTTAAATAAGTGCAGGTGGGAAAAGTTATCCTACAGATGGTTATCCTAGGAATAATTTATAGCGCTATGGCGGCCATCTTTATGGCATGCGGGATAACTTGTCATGGTTATCCCAGGAACAATTTTTAAGAGAAATTCCAAAAATTCAAAAAAACGAACAATTAACATTACCTGGACATGTTTCTTGGCTAAACTTACTGCCCTACATTCCTGGAGTATGAAAATTTGGATGTGAATGAAAAAAAATCCAGAAATAGTTGAACTTCGAATATTTTAATTCAAATGTTTAAAAAAATTGAAAATCCTTCTAGGATGGGACTCTGGGTCATTTCCTGGACATGTATTTTGGTAAAACTTGTTGCCCTACATTCCTTGAGCATAAAAATACAACTTGGCATGAGGCCATGTGGAGGAAAAAAATCCAGAAATATTTGAACTTCAAATATTTTAATTCAAATATTCAATAAATTTAAAAATCCTTCTAGGATGGGACTCTGGGTCATTTCCTGGACATGTATTTTGGTAAAACTTGTTGCCCTAAATTCCTTGAGCATAAAAATACAACTTGGCATGAGGCCATGTGGAGGAAAAAAAATCCAGAAATATTTGAACTTCAAATATTTTAATTCAAATATTCAATAAATTTGAAAATCCTTCTAGGATGGGACTCTGGGTCATTTCCTGGACATGTATTTTGGTAAAACTTGTTGCCCTACATTCCTTGAGCATAAAAATACAACTTGGCATGAGGCCATGTGGAGGAAAAAAAATCCAGAAATATTTGAACTTCAAATATTTTAATTCAAATATTCAATAAATTTAAAAATCCTTCTAGGATGGGACTCTGGGTCATTTCCTGGACATGTATTTTGGTAAAACTTGTTGCCCTACATTCCTTGAGCATAAAAATACAACTTGGCATGAGGCCATGTGGAGGAAAAAAATTCAGAAATATTTGAACTTCAAATATTTTAATTCAAATATTCAATAAATTCGAAAATCCTTCTAGGATGGGACTCTGGGTCATTTCCTGGACATGTATTTTGAATATTTGAATTAAAATATTTGAAGTTCAAATATTTCTGGATTTTTTTTCTCCACATGGCCTCATTCCAAGTTTTATTTTTATGCTCAAGGAATGTAGGGCAACAAGTTTTACCAAAATACATGTCCAGGAAATGACCCAGAGTCCCATCCTGGACATGTATTTTGGTAAAACTTGTTGCCCTACATTCCTTGAGCATAAAAATACAACTTGGTATGAGGCCATGTGGAGGAAAAAAATCCAGAAATATTTGAACTTCAAATATTTTAATTCAAATATTCAATAAATTTAAAAATCCTTCTAGGATGGGACTCTGGGTCATTTCCTGGACATGTATTTTGGTAAAACTTGTTGCCCTACATTCCTTGAGCATAAAAATACAACTTGGCATGAGGCCATGTGGAGGAAAAAAATTCAGAAATATTTGAACTTCAAATATTTTAATTCAAATATTCAATAAATTCGAAAATCCTTCTAGGATGGGACTCTGGGTCATTTCCTGGACATGTATTTTGAATATTTGAATTAAAATATTTGAAGTTCAAATATTTCTGGATTTTTTTTCTCCACATGGCCTCATTCCAAGTTTTATTTTTATGCTCAAGGAATGTAGGGCAACAAGTTTTACCAAAATACATGTCCAGGAAATGACCCAGAGTCCCATCCTGGACATGTATTTTGGTAAAACTTGTTGCCCTACATTCCTTGAGCATAAAAATACAACTTGGAATGAGGCCATGTGGAGGAAAAAAAATCCAGAAATATTTGAACTTCAAATATTTTAATTCAAATATTCAATAAATTTAAAAATCCTTCTAGGATGGGACTCTGGGTCATTTCCTGGACATGTATTTTGGTAAAACTTGTTGCCCTACATTCCTTGAGCATAAAAATACAACTTGGCATGAGGCCATGTGGAGGAAAAAAAATCCAGAAATATTTGAACTTCAAATATTTTAATTCAAATATTCAATAAATTTAAAAATCCTTCTAGGATGGGACTCTGGGTCATTTCCTGGACATGTATTTTGGTAAAACTTGTTGCCCTACATTCCTTGAGCATAAAAATACAACTTGGCATGAGGCCATGTGGAGGAAAAAAATCCAGAAATATTTGAACTTCAAATATTTTAATTCAAATATTCAATAAATTTGAAAATCCTTCTAGGATGGGACTCTGGGTCATTTCCTGGACATGTATTTTGGTAAAACTTGTTGCCCTACCTTCCTTCAGTATAAAAATATAACTTGGCATGAGGCCATGTGGAGGAAAAAAAATCCAGAAATATTTGAACTTCAAATATTTTAATTCAAATATTCAATAAATTTGAAAATCCTTCTAGGATGGGACTCTGGGTCATTTCCTGGACATGTATTTTGGTAAAACTTGTTGCCCTACCTTCCTTCAGTATAAAAATATAACTTGGCATGAGGCCATGTGGAGGAAAAAAAATCCAGAAATATTTGAACTTCAAATATTTTAATTCAAATATTCAATAAATTTGAAAATCCTTCTAGGATGGGACTCTGGGTCATTTCCTGGACATGTATTTTGAATATTTGAATTAAAATATTTGAAGTTCAAATATTTCTGGATTTTTTTCTCTCCACATGGCCTCATTCCAAGTTTTATTTTTATGCTCAAGGAATGTAGGGCAACAAGTTTTACCAAAATACATGTCCAGGAAATGACCCAGAGTCCCATCCTGGACATGTATTTTGGTAAAACTTGTTGCCCTACATTCCTTGAGCATAAAAATACAACTTGGCATGAGGCCATGTGGAGGAAAAAAAATCCAGAAATATTTGAACTTCAAATATTTTAATTCAAATATTCAATAAATTTAAAAATCCTTCTAGGATGGGACTCTGGGTCATTTCCTGGACATGTATTTTGGTAAAACTTGTTGCCCTACATTCCTTGAGCATAAAAATACAACTTGGCATGAGGCCATGTGGAGGAAAAAAAATCCAGAAATATTTGAACTTCAAATATTTTAATTCAAATATTCAATAAATTCGAAAATCCTTCTAGGATGGGACTCTGGGTCATTTCCTGGACATGTATTTTGAATATTTGAATTAAAATATTTGAAGTTCAAATATTTCTGGATTTTTTTTCTCCACATGGCCTCATTCCAAGTTTTATTTTTATGCTCAAGGAATGTAGGGCAACAAGTTTTACCAAAATACATGTCCAGGAAATGACCCAGAGTCCCATCCTGGACATGTATTTTGGTAAAACTTGTTGCCCTACATTCCTTGAGCATAAAAATACAACTTGGCATAAGGCCATGTGGGGGAAAAAAATCCAGAAATATTTAAACTTCAAATATTTTAATTCAAATATTCAATAAATTTAAAAATCCTTCTAGGATGGGACTCTGGGTCATTTTTTGGACATGTATTTAGACAAAACTTGTTGCCCTACATTCCTTGAGCATGAAAATACAACTTGGCATGAGGCCATGTGAAGGAAAAAAATTCCAGAAATATTTGAACTTCAAATATTTTAATTCAAATATTCAATAAATTTGAAAATCCTTCTAGGATGGGACTCTGGGTCATTTCCTGGACATGTTTTTTGGTAAAACTTGTTGCCCTACATTCCTTGATTATAAAAATACAACTTGGCATGAGGCCATGTGGAGGAAAAAAATTCCAGAAAAATTTGAACTTCAAATATTTTAATTCAAATATTCAATAAATTTGAAAATCCTTCTAGGATGGGACTCTGGGTCATTTCCTGGACATGTTTTTTGGTAAAACTTGTTGCCCTACATTCCTTGATTATAAAAATACAACTTGGCATGAGGCCATGTGGAGGAAAAAAATTCCAGAAAAATTTGAACTTCAAATATTTTAATTCAAATATTCAATAAATTTGAAAATCCTTCTAGGATGGGACTCTGGGTCATTTCCTGGACATGTTTTTTGGTAAAACTTGTTGCCCTACATTCCTTGAGCATAAAAATACAACTTGGCATGAGGCCATGTGGAGGAAAAAAATTCCAGAAATATTTGAACTTCAAATATTTTAATTCAAATATTTTAATTCAAATATTTTAATTCAAATATTCAATAAATTTGAAAATCCTTCTAGGATGGGACTCTGGGTCATTTCCTGGACATGTATTTAGGCAAAACTTGTTGCCCTAAATTCCTGGAACATAAAAATACAACGTGGCATGAGGCCATGTGGAGGAAAAAAATTCCAGAAATATTTGAACTTCAAATATTTTAATTCATATATTCAATAAATTTAAAAATCCTTCTAGGATGGGACTCTGGGTCATTTTTTGGACATGTATTTAGGCAAAACTTGTTGCCCCACATTCCTTGAGCATAAAAATACAACTTGGCATGAGGCCATGTGGAGGAAAAAAATTCCAGAAATATTTGAACTTCAAATATTTTAATTCAAATATTCAATAAATTTAAAAATCCTTCTAGGATGGGACTCTGGGTCATTTCCTGGACATGTATTTTGGTAAAACTTGTTGCCCTACATTCCTTGAGCATAAAAATACAACTTGGCATGAGGCCATGTGGAGGAAAAAAAATCCAGAAATATTTGAACTTCAAATAATTTAATTCAAATATTCAATAAATTTGAAAATCCTTCTAGGATGAGACTCTGGGTCATTTCCTGGACATGTATTTTGGTAAAACTTGTTGCCCTACATTCCTTGAGCATAAAAATACAACTTGGCATGAGGCCATGTGGAGGAAAAAAAATCCAGAAATATTTGAACTTCAAATAATTTAATTCAAATATTCAATAAATTTGAAAATCCTTCTAGGATGAGACTCTGGGCCATTTCCTGGACATGTATTTTGGTAAAACTTGTTGCCCTACATTCCTTGAGCATAAAAATACAACTTGGCATGAGGCCATGTGGAGGAAAAAAAATCCAGAAATATTTGAACTTCAAATAATTTAATTCAAATATTCAATAAATTTGAAAATCCTTCTAGGATGAGACTCTGGGTCATTTCCTGGACATGTATTTTGGTAAAACTTGTTGCCCTACATTCCTTGAGCATAAAAATACAACTTGGCATAAGGCCATGCGGAGGAAAAAAAATCCAGAAATATTTGAACATCAAATAATTTAATTCAAATATTCAATAAATTTGAAAATCCTTCTAGGATGAGACTCTGGGTCATTTCCTGGACATGTATTTTGGTAAAACTTGTTGCCCTACATTCCTTGAGCATAAAAATACAACTTGGCATAAGGCCATGTGGAGGAAAAAAAATCCAGAAATATTTGAACTTCAAATATTTTAATTCAAATATTTTAATTCAAATATTTTAAATTCAAATATTTTAATTCAAATATTCAGTAAATTTGAAAATCCTTCTAGGATGAGACTCTGGGTCATTTCCTGGACATGTATTTTGGTAAAACTTGTTGCCCCACATTCCTTGAGCATAAAAATACAACTTGGCATGAGGCCATGTGGAGGAAAAAAATTCCAGAAATATTTGAACTTCAAATATTTTAATTCAAACATAAAATAAATTTAAAAATCCTTCTAGTCTCATCCCAGAAGGATTTTTAAATTTATTGAATATTTGAATTAAAATATTTGAAGTTCAAATATTTCTGGATTTTTTTCTCCCACATGGCCTCATGCCAAGTTGTATTTTTATGCTCAAGGAATGTAGGGCAACAAGTTTTGCCTAAATACATGTCCAGGAAATGACCCAGAGTCCCATCCTAGAAGGATTTTCAAATTTATTGAATATTTGAATTAAAATATTTGATGTTCAAATATTTCTGGAATTTTATTCCTCCACATGGCCTCATGTCAAGTTGTATTTTTATGTTCCAGGAATGTAGGGCAACAAGTTTTGCCTAAATACATGTCCAGGAAATGACCCAGAGTCCCATCCTAGAAGGATTTTTAAATTTATTGAATATTTGAATTAAAATATTTGATGTTCAAATATTTCTGGAATTTTATTCCTCCACATGGCCTCATGTCAAGTTGTATTTTTATGTTCCAGGAATGTAGGGCAACAAGTTTTGCCTAAATACATGTCCAGGATATGACGCAGAGTCCCATCCTAGAAGGATTTTTAAATTTATTGAATATTTGAATTAAAATATTTGATGTTCAAATATTTCTGGAATTTTATTCCTCCACATGGCCTCATGTCAAGTTGTATTTTTATGTTCCAGGAATGTAGGGCAACAAGTTTTGCCTATATACATGTCCAGGAAATGACCCAGAGTCCCATCCTAGAAGGATTTTTAAATTTATTGAATATTTGAATTAAAATATTTGAATTAAAATATTTGAAGTTCAAATATTTCTGGAATTTTTTTCCTCCACATGGCCTCATGCCAAGTTGTATTTTTATGCTCAAGGAATGTAGGGCAACAAGTTTTACCAAAATACATGTCCAGGAAATGACCCAGAGTCCCATCCTAGAAGGATTTTCAAATTTATTGAATATTTGAATTAAAATATTTGAAGTTCAAATATTTCTGGAATTTTTTTCCTCCACATGGCCTCATGCCAAGTTGTATTTTTATGCTCAAGGAATGTGGGGCAACAAGTTTTGCCTAAATACATGTCCAAAAAATGACCCAGAGTCCCATCCTAGAAGGATTTTTAAATTTATTGAATATATGAATTAAAATATTTGAAGTTCAAATATTTCTGGAATTTTTTTCCTCCACATGGCCTCATGCCACGTTGTATTTTTATGTTCCAGGAATTTAGGGCAACAAGTTTTGCCTAAATACATGTCCAGGAAATGACCCAGAGTCCCATCCTAGAAGGATTTTCAAATTTATTGAATATTTGAATTAAAATATTTGAATTAAAATATTTGAATTAAAATATTTGAAGTTCAAATATTTCTGGAATTTTTTTCCTCCACATGGCCTCATGCCAAGTTGTATTTTTATGCTCAAGGAATGTAGGGCAACAAGTTTTACCAAAAAACATGTCCAGGAAATGACCCAGAGTCCCATCCTAGAAGGATTTTCAAATTTATTGAATATTTGAATTAAAATATTTGAAGTTCAAATTTTTCTGGAATTTTTTTCCTCCACATGGCCTCATGCCAAGTTGTATTTTTATAATCAAGGAATGTAGGGCAACAAGTTTTACCAAAAAACATGTCCAGGAAATGACCCAGAGTCCCATCCTAGAAGGATTTTCAAATTTATTGAATATTTGAATTAAAATATTTGAAGTTCAAATTTTTCTGGAATTTTTTTCCTCCACATGGCCTCATGCCAAGTTGTATTTTTATAATCAAGGAATGTAGGGCAACAAGTTTTACCAAAAAACATGTCCAGGAAATGACCCAGAGTCCCATCCTAGAAGGATTTTCAAATTTATTGAATATTTGAATTAAAATATTTGAAGTTCAAATATTTCTGGAATTTTTTTCCTTCACATGGCCTCATGCCAAGTTGTATTTTCATGCTCAAGGAATGTAGGGCAACAAGTTTTGCCTAAATACATGTCCAAGAAATGACCCAGAGTCCCATCCTAGAAGGATTTTTAAATTTATTGAATATTTGAATTAAAATATTTGAAGTTTAAATATTTCTGGATTTTTTTCCCCCACATGGCCTTATGCCAAGTTGTATTTTTATGCTCAAGGAATGTAGGGCAACAAGTTTTGCCTAAATATATGTCCAGGAAATGACCCAGAGTCCCATCCTAGAAGGATTTTTAAATTTATTGAATATTTGAATTAAAATATTTGAAGTTCAAATATTTCTGGATTTTTTTCCTCCACATGGCCTCATGCCAAGTTGTATTTTTATGCTCAAGGAATGTAGGGCAACAAGTTTTGCCTAAATACATGTCCAGGAAATGACCCAGAGTCCCATCCTAGAAGGATTTTTAAATTTATTGAATATTTGAATTAAAATATTTGAAGTTCAAATATTTCTGGAATTTTTTTCCTCCACATGGCCTCATGCCAAGTTGTATTTTTATGCTCAAGGAATGTAGGGCAACAAGTTTTACCAAAATACATGTCCAGGAAATGACCCAGAGTCCCATCCTAGAAGGATTTTTAAATTTATTGAATATTTGAATTAAAATATTTGAAGTTCAAATATTTCTGGAATTTTTTTCATTCACATCCAAATTTTCATACTCCAGGAATGTAGGGCAGTAAGTTTTGCCAAGAAACATGTCCAGGTAATGTTAATTGTTCGTTTTTTTTTTTGAATTTTTGGATTCTCTCTTAAAATTGTTCCTAGGATAACCATGACAAGTTATCCCGCATGCTATAAAGATGGCCGCCATAGCGCTATAAATTATTCCTAGGATAACCATCTGTAGGATAACTTTTCCCACCTAATAAGTGCACATGTTTGCCCACCTTTGTAAAAATAGTTTTGAAAAGCTGAGAAAATTCTCAATGCAAAGGTTTAAAAACAGGAAAACTTATGTTTTCTAAGTCCCACCCAAACAACACACCATTTTCTAATGTCGATATCTCAGCAACTAATGGTCCGATTTTCAATGATTAAATTTAACGAATGTTTCGTGAAATTTTCCGATCTTTTCGAAATAAATATTTTTCAATTTTTTTAACGAAGACTAACATTTTAAAAGAGCGTAATATTGAATGTTTCGCCGTTTTGAAATGTTAGTCTTGGTTTAAAAAAAAATGATTTTTTTTTCGAAAAGATCGGAAAATGTCAACAGCGGTCAAAAAACTCCTTCAAAAGATACAGATTTTTGAATTTTCATGCATCATTTTTGTATGGCCAGCTGCCAAATTTGTTTGAAAAATTATATGGACAAACTAATGATGCAAAATTGCTTCTTTGGGCATACCGAAGGCACCAAAAAAGTTTCAGTCGGATTAAAAAATACAAAAAAAATCGAATAACTGAAATCTGAGAGAACTGCTCCTATTTAAAAATTAGTTGCGTTGAATATTCTCATTTCATATTCTGTAGTGACTTTTGATTGTCATAGATTTTCATATTTAAATTGGATTTAAAGAATGAAAATTTATTTTATATAGTCGAATGTGCTTTTATGAAGGTTACTGCTATAGTTTTTAAGAAAAGAAAAATTATTTTATTATTTAGTTCATTAAGTTTATATGCTTTTCAATTTAAAAAAACACAGAATTTTTTGGTTATAATTGATACCCAGTTAGAATTTTGCCTAATTTTTTGTGGTTTTTTAAACATCTTGTTGAAATCATAAAATCCTTTAGAAATAGAAGTGTGTTTTTTTTTTTTTCAGAAAGCTCATCAATTTCCTGCAAGTTTGTTTTTGACTACAAAAAATGGCTTATATGAGCGTAGGATAACATTTCCGAAAGTTTTAATGAAAAAGGTCGAGTTAAAAAAGTACCCGAATTCCTCTTTTGGGCTGGTATTGCTCCATTATAGAATGAAACGAAATGAAGTATTTTCAAAACTGATATGCAAAAACATATGCAAATTATTGGCATTATCATTTTTTTTCAAGATATGTTCTACATCAATTTGTTGAACTTCAATCACCAAAATTACAGCATTTTTGATGATTTATGCTTTTAAAAATAAGTTTTTTTAACAAATCTTGCTTGAAAATAGTTTAACATTCTTTTATCTCTCATTCCAACATTTTATCATGAAAAAAATGATTTCCTTATAATATTGAAATAAGCGAATGACCAATTTGAACAGTCATTTTTTAACGGGAATCAATAGGGTTTTATTTGGCCTTTCGTTACCTGTTTAGTATCAAAATAGTAGTTTATGCAACAAGTTGCAAAAAGAGGATTTTTTCAGCACGAGTCGTACATTCACCGAGTTGGATAAATACGAAGAGTGCTGAAAAAATCAAGTTTTGCAACGAGTTCCATAAAACATTTTTTGCAATTCCAAAAAACACACACTGAGTGAAATTTTATGTAAAATTTTCATGTATTTTGTCAATAAATCGTTTAAATCAAAAAAAAATTGAAAAGTGTTACTTTTCGAAACAAGTGCTGAAAAGTAGAACTTTTCAGCATTTATTTTGAAAAGTGTTGCTATTCGATTCTGTTATTTTTGGTACAGAAAAGTAGGCTATTTCGTCGATCAAGAATGACAGGAAAAGTAAGTAGTTTCACGACGGAATTGCAAAAAAGATTGTTTTGGTTGCCGCTAGGCCCATAAAAAAAAGGGACCTATATAGGGAAATGAAATGTGCTGGGAGAAATTTCAGAAACCCAAAGTCATGCAAATTTAAGGCTGAAAAACTTGTGGTTTTTTTTTTGTGCTGGCGCGTTTCTTGCACCGAACAAGCACAAACATTACAAAAACTACCAGATTATTATGACAACAGTTTTACAATATTTGTGATTGTTATAAATCTCGTTTATTGCCCAAAATTATTTTTAAATGATTCCAACCTTATTCTTGCATAGTCTTGTTGCTCGATTGGAACCCCGATTTGACAGTTCGATTGGAACCCTGAGAGTGACATTTCGCCTCTCCATATAGGCTCTCTAATAAAAAACTCCCCGAAATTTGAAAGTAATTTTTTGCTTTTTTTAGTTGCATTGCATTTAAATTTTTTAATGGGAATAAGGCTGTTGCAAATTGTTCCGACAACACTGCCACCAAGTCGACATAGGTCGCGAAGACACGGCAGGGTCACGGCACACGCAGCGCTACACAACACAACACAAATATAAACATAAACAAATTATAGTAAAGTAGAAACAAGAGAGGAGGAAGTAAACACGAGTAAAAGTAGGGACGAGGACAAACAGAAAACGCGTTGAACGAACAAGTTAGAAGTTTTACGAGCAGGAAAGTGTTTGGTGGTTTTCGGCCAACAAGGACAGTTTAAGTGCACAACAGTTAGTACGGGGCATGCAGACGTGTTCACGAGTTGGTTAGACGATCACAATACATCCAGGTGAGACGTAAACAAACACTCCACAGCGAGAGGGAACAGTTTAAAAACTTCTAAATCTACTAGTACGGACTTCAAAACGGTTCGGCCAGGACGAGACAGTTCGGACAGGACAGACCGGCACGGTACAGTTCAGTGGAGAACAGGTAACACGTAATTTACTACGAAAGTAAACAATAAACGAATACACTCATTGACACACAGAACAGCGCGGGCAGAACAAATAAAAGCGCTCGGCAAAGAGGTGCAGTCGTCACCGCTGGGGCAATTTGTAAGCTGTTGTACGCGCTTACACTTACAACTATTTAGTAAACAAACATTAAATTACTGATAGGTTGGCAAGGCGTAGGAGTTCTTTCAATACGAAAAAGTACAAAACGGTACAAAGACAAACCAATCAATGTAAGGAAAATATACACCCAAACAAGAGACGACAAACTAAAATTGAATTCTTAAATATAATTACAGTTTGATCTGCATTAGCTGATACAAAATCTGGTTTTATTTGCCACCGTCCGAACAAAATCAAAATTGATTGATCGGATTTGATCGGTTTTGGAAATGGTTGCTCGATTGAAGGAGATTAAGTGCATGTTCTGCAGAAAGGCAGACAAGCACGACCATGGTTGGGAGGAGTGCTCGAAGTGTGGTGCGTGGGCTCACACGAAGTGCGCGAGTGTGGATGAAGAGTCGGAAGAAGAATGGATCTGTCCGAAGTGTGCTGATTCCGACATTCTGCTGAAAGTTCCGGGTAAGGTGACGAAGAAGTCCGGCGCCAATAGCGACTCGGGAACCGTCCCAGGCGCGGGTTCCAGTGCAGTCCCAACTGAAGAGGAGTTGGCTGAGGAACAGCGGGTCGAGCGGGAGGCTTTCGCGAAGCAGATGGAGCTGCGCAAGAAGCGTCTGGCGGAAAAGCTGGCCTGGAGCGAGCAGAGAATGAAGGAGGAGGCGGAGATGCAGGCGCTGGAGATGAAGACTCAGCGCGAGATTGAGAAGAAGCAGCTGGCGCACGACCAGAAGTTGCTGGAGCGTCAGTTAGCTGCGGAGAAGGAGTTTTTGAAGAAGAAGGCGACGGTGAAGAAGCAGATTGAAGCCAGCAAGGCCAAGGTTAACGCGCTGAAGGCCGAAGAATCCTCGAAGAAGAAGGTGACTGACTGGTTGAAGAGCGGCGAGAAGCCTGGAAGCGGAAAGACGCCGAAACCGAAGCCGGAAGTCACCCCCGAGAGTAGCAGCGATAGTCACGATAGTGAGTCGGACGGGGAAAAGAGCGTTTCCGGAAAAGGAAGCGTTAAGCTAACCTCGAAGAAGAATGGCGGGTCGGTTTACAGCGCCGCGCGTATCACGCGAGAGCAAATGGCTGCTCGGAAGGTGTTGGGGCATGCTCTGCCGAAGTTCAGGGGCGAACCCGAAGTCTGGCCGCTGTTCATAAGCTGTTTTGAACAAACTACGGCTGCGTGTGGCTTCACCAACCTCGAAAATCTCTCGCGACTGGTGGAAGCACTAGAAGGCGAAGCATTGGAGAACGTGAGGGGCAGTCTGGTTTTCCCGAGTGCAGTGCCGGACATAATCCAGGATCTCCGGGACATGTTCGGGAGACCTGAGAAGCTGCTGAAAGCGCTGTTGGCGAAGGTGAAGCAGGCGCCGGCGCCGCGAGCTGATCGTCTGGGGACATTCATAAGCTTTGGGATGGTGGTTAAGCAGCTGTGCGACCACCTCGAGGCGGCAAATCTGCACGACCACCTGAACAATCCGATGATTGTGCAGGAACTGGTTGAGAAGCTGCCACCGAGCTACCAGATGGACTGGGTCAGGTTTAAGCGGGGTAGGAAGGAAAGTCCGCTTCGCAGGTTCACCAATTTCATGAAGGAGATCGTGAACGATGCTGCAGAGGTGGCGGAGTTTTCGTCGCTGAACTTAAACGACCAGAGCAAGATGGGAAGCGGAAGGGCGCACAACAAAGAGTTCGTACACGTTCACGAATCGGAGCAGAAGAGGGTCGAAGCAGCGCGCGCTGAAAAGCCCAGCAAACCATGCTGGATCTGCAAGCGGACGGATCACTTTATGCGTTCCTGCGAGCAGTTCAAGCGGATGAACGTAGCGCAACGTTTGAGAGAAGTTGGCAAGCTGAATCTGTGCAACCGGTGCCTGAACAAGCATGGATCCAGTCCGTGCAACTCGAGGGTCAAGTGCACGGTCCCAAACTGTGTTGGGAACCATCATCCGCTCTTGCACCGCGCGGAAGAGTCGGTGCAGCTGCAAAAGGCGGAGAGCACGGGTCGCTCAGTGATCTTCCGCATGATGCCCGTGACATTGTACGCAGGGAAAAGGCAGCTCGACACGGTAGCTTTTCTGGACGAAGGATCGTCGGCGACGCTGATGGACGACGCGGTGGCCAAGCAGTTAAAGGCGGAAGGTGTTTCGGAGCCGCTGATCGTCACCTGGACCGGAAATATCAACCGGATTGAGGACGGCTCGCGCAAGGTGGACTTGATGCTGTCGGCCAGGGGCTCGACGGAGAAGTTTCCGCTGATGAACACGCGAACCGTGGGGAAGTTGCTACTTCCGGAGCAGAACGTGAACTACGGAGAGGTAGTTAAGAAGTATTCGCACTTGTCCGGTGTGCCGCTGCAAGATCTCCCGTCAGGTGTTCCAACGATACTGATCGGTCTGGACAACCTTAACCTTTTCGCGCCGTTGGAGTCGAGGATCGGCAAGTCCTGTGAGCCGATAGCCGTACGATCAAAGGTCGGGTGGACGGTGTACGGTGCGGAGAAGCGAAGAGCGAGCACGCACGCCTTCCTGAATCTACACTCGGTCGCGCCAGTGACCAACCAGCAACTACACGACATGCTGAAGGAGCAGTACATGCTGGATGACCAGGCGCCGTCTACGTTTCCGATTCCCGAACCAGTGGAAGAAACGCGAGCGCGAGAGATCCTGCTAGCGACGACGAAGCGAGTAGGTGAACGTTTCGAGACCGGCTTGCTGTGGCGTGAGGACGAAAGAAAATTTCCTGACAGCTACCCGATGGCCGTTCGGCGGATGAAAGCGCTCGACAGAAAGTTGGAGAAAAATCCGGAGCTAAGGGAAAACGTCTGCCAGCAGATCGAGGACTATCAAACCAAGGGGTACGCGCACAAGATCACCGATGCAGAGCTGTCGGGGACGCCAAACGAGGCCGTGTGGTATCTACCGTTAAACGTCGTGGTGAATCCTCGCAAGAAGAAAGTGCGCTTGGTCTGGGACGCTGCGGCGTCGGTCAACGGCACATCCCTGAACACAGAGCTGCTGAAGGGTCCGGACATGCTGGTTCCATTGCTCCGCGTGATCAACCACTTCCGAGAACGGCCGATCGCCATTGGAGGCGACATCCAGGAGATGTACCACCAGATACGGATCAGGTCGGAGGACAAGCAGGCGCAGCGCTTCTTGTTCCGGACGAGTGCAACCGAGAAGCCGCAAATCTACGTTATGGACGTGGCAACTTTCGGCGCGACGTCGTCGCCGTGCTCTGCGCAGTTCGTCAAGAACTTGAACGCAGATCAGTTCGCAGAGAAGTATCCGGAAGCCGCAGCAGCGATCATAAAGCGTCACTACGTGGACGACTACTACGACAGCGTAGACACCGTGGAGCAGGCAGTTCAGCGAGCCAAGGAGGTGAAGGAGGTACACTCGCGGGGTGGATTCAACATCAGGAACTGGGTGTCCAACTCCGCCACGGTCCTGAAAGCGTTGGGAGAGAAAAGCGTTGACTTCACAGTCGATTTCAACCGGGACAAGGGACCGGAGTACGAACGCGTGCTGGGAATCGTCTGGGATCCTGCGGAAGACGTTTTCAGCTTCACAACGATGACGAAGTCGGAGTACGCGAAGGTGCTGAGCGGGGAAACGCGTCCAACGAAGCGAATCGTGCTCAGCATAGTGATGTCGCAGTTCGATCCGGCCGGATTTCTTGGACCAGTGACGATTCGAGGAAAGATGCTGATCCAGGACCTGTGGCGCACGGGATGCCAATGGGACGAGTTCATTGACGAGCTTTCTTTCAAGATGTGGATGCGTTGGACGAGTATATTGTTGGACGCTCAGACGTTTAGGCTGCCCCGTAGCTACTTCGGGAACGCGCGATCGGATGAGATCAAAGAAATCCAGCTACACATCTTCGCAGATGCTGGAGAGAAGGCGTACGGTTGCGTTGGATATTTTCGCGCGATAGTGCGCGTTGAGGTGGAGTGTGCTTTCGTTATGAGTCGCTCGAAGGTGGCACCGCTGCAGTTGACCGCCGTTCCGCGCTTGGAGTTGAACGGATCAGGCCTAGCCGCCCGGATGTCGCAGACAATTCACGAGAACCACAACTTCACAATCACCAAAACGTTCTTCTGGATCGACTCGGCGGTTGTGCTGTCATGGATCCGGTCCGATCAACGCCGGTACAAGCAGTACGTCGGGTTTCGGATTGGAGAGATCCTCAGTCTGACGAACATCGACGACTGGAACTTTGTGTCGACCCGGATCAACATCGCAGACATCCTCACGAAGTGGAGCACCGACCTCGACTTGAGCCCGAGCAGTCCCTGGGTACGCTGTCCCAGATTCGTGTACGACGATCAGAAGGACTGGCCGAAGAAAGCGCTTCCACCTCCGAACACAACTGTTGAGCTGCGGATTCATTTGCTCTTGCACGACGTGCAAGTCGTGGAGTCACTCGTGGATGTCAGCCGGTTCTCGAGATGGACTGTCCTAGTCAGAACGATGGCAACTGTTTGTCGGTTCGTGTCAAATCTCAAGCGCAAGGTGAAAGGACTGCCGGTGGAGAAGCTCCAAGCGACCAGGAACCAGGAGAAGCTCTTAGGGTCGCCGGCGGGTTCGTCAGTACGAGTTCCACTGCAACAGAACGAGTATGAACGAGCGGAGCAGTACCTGATGAGGATGGCACAAACGGAAGACTACATTGACGAGATGAAGGTGCTCACGAGAAACAAAAATCGCCCGACAAACCAGTGGATCGCGCTGGAGAAGTCGAGCCCCCTGTACCAGCTCACACCGTTGGTCGACGAGAACGGACTGATCCGGATGGAAGGACGGCTGGAGCAAGCCGAGTTTCTCCCATTCGACATGCGCTTCCCGGTGATACTGCCAAAGAACAATCGAATTACCGAGCTGATTGTGCAAGATTACCACGAGCGGTGCGGACACGGATATCGGCAGTCGGTCAAGAACAAGCTGAGGCAACTGTACTACATCCCGAAGGTAGACGCGGTTGTTCGGCGAATCGAGTCGGCGTGTGTGTGGTGCGAGGCTCACCGCAAACGTCCGACAATCCCCAGGATGGCATCGCTCCCGGTCCAACGTCTCACGCCGTACCTTCGTCCGTTCAGCTACGTCGGCGTCGACTATTTGGGACCGTTCGATGTGAGCGTCGGACGCCGCTCGGAGAAGCGGTGGATTGCACTATTCACCTGTATGGCAACGCGCGCAGTGCATCTTGAAGTGGCGCACGGACTCACAACCCAGTCGTGCTTGATGGCGATTCACCGATTTATCGGCCGGCGAGGCTGGCCCAGTGAGTTTCTTTCAGATAACGGGACCAACTTCCAAGGGGCGAGCAAGGAGCTGACGAAGGACGTCCGAGACATCAGCGAACACTGCGCGGACCAGCTGACCAACGCACGGACGAAGTGGTCGTTCAACCCTCCTCTGGCACCACACATGGGTGGTGTCTGGGAGCGACTAGTACGATCGGTCAAGGAGGCGCTCACGGCGCTGGACGACGGTCGGCGGCTCACGGACGAGATCCTGCAGACGGCCATCGTTGAAGCGGAGGACATGATCAACTCCCGTCCGCTTACGTACGTGTCGCAGCAGTCGGACGAAGCCGAGGCGATCACCCCTAACCACTTCCTGCGAGGCGCCTCACCAAACCAACCGGGCGGGGCTCTTCCGTCGCCAAATCCGGCGGTGGCACTACGAGACACGTACCAACGATCCCAGCAGCTGGCCAGCGTGATGTGGGAACGGTGGATCAACGAGTACCTGCCAACGCTGAATCGGCGGACCAAGTGGTTCGGCGAAACGAGGCCGCTGGAGAGCGGAGATCTGGTCTACATCGTCGAAGGCAACAACCGGAAAAGCTGGATTCGGGGCATCGTGGAGGAACCGATCGTGGGCAAGGACGGCCGAGTACGCCAGGCGTGGGTGCGCACCAACAGCGGCAGGTACAAGCGAGCGGTGGCGAAGCTGGCAGTGTTGGAGGTACGAGAAGGTAACCCTCAACCGGAAGCGGACTCCCGGACCGGGTTACGGGCCGGGGAATGTTCCGACAACACTGCCACCAAGTCGACATAGGTCGCGAAGACACGGCAGGGTCACGGCACACGCAGCGCTACACAACACAACACAAATATAAACATAAACAAATTATAGTAAAGTAGAAACAAGAGAGGAGGAAGTAAACACGAGTAAAAGTAGGGACGAGGACAAACAGAAAACGCGTTGAACGAACAAGTTAGAAGTTTTACGAGCAGGAAAGTGTTTGGTGGTTTTCGGCCAACAAGGACAGTTTAAGTGCACAACAGTTAGTACGGGGCATGCAGACGTGTTCACGAGTTGGTTAGACGATCACAATACATCCAGGTGAGACGTAAACAAACACTCCACAGCGAGAGGGAACAGTTTAAAAACTTCTAAATCTACTAGTACGGACTTCAAAACGGTTCGGCCAGGACGAGACAGTTCGGACAGGACAGACCGGCACGGTACAGTTCAGTGGAGAACAGGTAACACGTAATTTACTACGAAAGTAAACAATAAACGAATACACTCATTGACACACAGAACAGCGCGGGCAGAACAAATAAAAGCGCTCGGCAAAGAGGTGCAGTCGTCACCGCTGGGGCAATTTGTAAGTTGTTGTACGCGCTTACACTTACAACTATTTAGTAAACAAACATTAAATTACTGATAGGTTGGCAAGGCGTAGGAGTTCTTTCAATACGAAAAAGTACAAAACGGTACAAAGACAAACCAATCAATGTAAGGAAAATATACACCCAAACAAGAGACGACAAACTAAAATTGAATTCTTAAATATAATTACAGTTTGATCTGCATTAGCTGATACAAAATCTGGTTTTATTTGCCACCGTCCGAACACAAATATTTTTAAAAGTTTATGTCGCCCCCTTCAAAATCGTTTCGAAAAACCAGGGGGCAATTTTTGTTTTCAAAAAACTTAAAAATTTCAAAGGGAATAGAAGTCTAACCAACTGAAAACAATTAGAAATGCATTTTCCTGCGTTTAAAATCATATTTAGCATGTCTGGGATTGATCAACAATATTTTCAATTTTTGTGGAATTCCAATGTACATCACCGCAAAAAGTTTTTTTTTCTCTTCAATACTTTTTGAAAACTAATGATTGCAAAACAACTGGGCAGGTGTAAAATGCACTTTAAAACACTTTTTTCATTCAAATGTTGAGACCATGGCTTGTTATTTATATTTTTATTTATTTTTTATTTTTTTGCTTTCCCCCGACCCGGACCAGAGTCGAGGAACATAAACTTCAAAAAATATTTTCAACGGCCTAAGCATGAAAAAAATTGTTTGCATTTTAGATTTTTCAATGTTATTTTCCACTATTTTTTCAAACCAATACAATAGCATTGAAATTAAGAAAACTCTCTAAAACTTTCCAGATGAAAGTATTGTACTATCTTGCTCTTGTCATAAGATACAATGTGCTCAAACCTGATCAAAAACGTGATTTTTAAGCGTATTATACTAAATTATCTTAAACATCAATGGAAAGGTACTAACGGTTGTTCCAATAGTTTCAAAACAATCCTTCTACCCCTCGCTACGAATCCGCCTCCAGGGGGCAACTAAACCCAACCAGAGTATCAACAAAGCGACCAAAATCCGACTTGTCTTCTTAGCAACACCCGCCCCCCGGCCTGCCTCGAATGATGCACCCTCGGTGGAGTCGCGGCTTTTTCGCAAAACAAACAGTCGCAAAAGGGGCCAAAAGCTAAAACTGTTGAAATAATCAACAGTTTATTACGCCAGCAGCTCCATCTGGTAAGCAAACCTACCCCGCTGCTCCTGAATTTAGACTCGCCGTGCTAGCAAATTTTGCGGTTGGTTGCGTTCAGTCTCAAGACAGATTTTGTTCTTTCGAGGTGGGATAGGGTCACAGACAAGTGGAATTAAATTTAATAGTATTTGATTTTAGTGGAAGCGCCTTTTTTAATGCAAACCTGTTTCATTCGTGAATCTGTGGATCAGAATTAAACTCAGCAGATAATTGACTCCTGTCTCCATGGTCACGTGGCATCTTCCACCAGCCAGACATGCCTTTTAATTAATAACTAGAAACGATTGAAGAGCCTCTTCAAGCTAATGAACATAAATTGCACTCGTACCAGTCGGGAGGACGCATATGCAAATATTTGCAGCTAAATCTACCGAGTTTCATTATTTGGAGACCTAAAAAGAAACCATTTCACACAATGGGCCATCCTTCCAGCACTCTTCCCTAGAGTTTTCCTAGGCTTGGTGCCACATTTGCGCCAAATTATGCGGGATCTCCAGAATTATGCGTTCAAACTTTTTTAATATAAATTTATTTTTTCCTTTTCCTGAATCCACCCCGCGAAAGCTTTCTTATTTGTGATGATTGTGGCTTATCCTGGTGGCGAGGATTATGGCAGGACTGGCAGAGTTTTCAATTTGTGTTCGTCGGAGGATGGCACTTCTTGGCCGCGATTGCATCACTGCTTTAGCTGGTTTCACAGGTGACAGGTGTCATCCAGAGGAAAGCTGAAGGAAGAGCTGAATTTGTGGAACCGATAAATCAAGGGCTGTAACGAAATGCCATTTCTTATGCAAATGGAAATGCACCTCAAATATTGTTACTCGAATGAGATGCATTTTTTTGAGAAGAGATGCATGGCTGTGAAACGAAGCGATGTCGATTGATCAAAAAGCTTTTATGGTCTTCCGTTTTGGCGCTTTGGAAAATTGTCAATAAGTGCATTTCATTATCACTTTTTAAAATTGATAGGAATTTGGAAACCGAGCAGTTCTCTACGGAATCGGTCTTTTTTCTTTAATTTTAATTTTTGTATTTTTAATCCAGCTGAAACTTTTTTGGTGCTTTCGGTATGCCCAAAGAAGCCATTTTGCATCATTGGTTTGTCCATATAATTTTCCATACAATTTTGGCAGCTGTCCATACAAAAATAATATGTGAAAATTCAAAAATCTGCATCTTTTGAAGGAATTTTTTGATCGATTTGGTGTCTTCGACAAAGTTGTAGGTATGGATATGGACTACACTGAAAAAAATTATACACGGAAAAAAAATTTGGTGATTTTTAATTTAACTTTTTGTCACTAAAACTTGATTTGCAAAAAAAAACACTATTTTTAATTTTTTTTATTTTTTTTTTTTATATGTTTTAGAGGACATAAAATGCCATCTTTTCAGAAATTTCCAGAATGGGCAAAAAATCTTTGACCGAGTTATGATTTTTTGAATCAATACAGATTTTTAAAAAAAATCGAAATATCGGTCGCAAAAATTTTTCAACTTCATTTTTCGATGTAAAATCGAATTTGCAATCAAAAAGTACTTAAGTGAATTTTTGATAAAGTGCACCGTTTTCAAGTTAAAGCCATTTATAGGTAACTTTTTTGAAAAAAGTCGCAGTTTTTTATTTTTTTAAAATAGTGCCCATGTTTGCCCACTTTCGAAAAAAATATTTTTGAAAAGCTGTTATAATATGGGCGTTATAATGAATGTTTGGCCCGTTTGAAATGTTAGTCTTGATTTTAAATTTTTGAAAATACTTTTTTCGAAAAGTTCGGAAAATTTTACGAATGTTTTATGTTTTAACATTGTAAATCGGACCTTTAGTTGCTGAGATATTGACATTAGAAAATGGTGGGTTGTTTGGGTGAGACTAAAAAAACATCAATTTTCCTGTTTTTTAACCTTTGCGCGGCAATATCTCAGCAACTAAGGGTCGTATCAACAAAGTCCGATAAAGCAAAATATAGAGAATTTTCTCAGCTTTTCAAAAATATGTTTTTCAAAAGTGGCCAATCATGGGCACTAATTTAAAAAAAAAATTAAAAACTGCGACTATTTTTAAAATAGTTACCTAAAAATGGTAATAACTTGAAAACGGTGCACTTTATCAAAAATTCACTAGAGTACTTTTTGATTGCAAATTCGATTTTACATCGAAAAATGAAGTTGAAAAATTTTTGCGACCGATATTTCGATTTTTTGAAAAAATCTGTATTGATTCAAAAAATCATAACTCGGTCAAAGATTTTTTGCCCATTCTGGAAATTTCTGAAAAGATGGCATTCTATGTCCTCTAAAACATTTCAAAAATAAAAAAAATAAGAATAGTGTTTTTTTGCAAATCAAGTTTTAGTTACAAAAACTTAAATAAAAAATCACCAATTTTTTTTAACGTGTATCATTTTTTTCAGTGTAGTCCATATCCATACCTACAACTTTGCCGAAGACACCAAATCGATCAAAAAATTCCTTCAAAAGATACAGATTTTTGAATTTTTACATATCATTTTTGTATGGACAGCTGCCAAATTTGTATGGAAAATTATATGGACAAACCAATGATGCAAAATGGCTTCTTTGGGCATACCAAAGGCACCAAAAAAGTTTAAGCCGGATTAAAAAATACAAAAAAACGAATTACCGAAATCTCAGAGAATTGCTCAACCTTATGTGAATGGTTGACTGTCAATAAGCTACTACTTCATCATTAGCAGATTGGTTAATGTTTTTAAAATTTTGAAAAACCGAACTTTCTCTTCAAAAATCTTGAACGATCATGACATCAAACATAAAAATTGAAAAATATTATAGAAGTGGAATTAATTTTTCTTTCAGTATAGTTTTTTTTTTTTCAGAAAGCCCGTACATTTTCCAACAAGTTTGTCTTTGACCACTTAGTTATACGATGCAACGGCTTCGAGATAAAGTAATTTTTAAATTACAAAACACAAAAATGTATGAAACACTTACACCCTTCTCAAATATCATTTTCAAGTGCAATTGGCTCCATATACACACAAATGGCTTATATAGGCCCAGGATAACATGTCTACAAAGTTTCATTTAAATCAAAGAGGGTGTGGTTTAAAAGGTTGCATCCTTTTTAGTTTTTTTGATGTTTTTACAGCCTTATTTTTTTTATTATTGTTTTTTAAAATTGTTTACTCTAGAATGAAACCATTATCATTTCATGTCGTGCTAACTTGCCGTACGTTGATTTTGGGCCAAATTGAGTCAAGAACGCCTTTGTGCTGCTCACGAAGTTCTCACCTTTTGACATTCCCGGGCAGACGGTAATAACAAAATTCATGCCATTTCAATAAAAATACTGCTAGAATAACATAAAATGTTATGGAATCTTCTTGAAAAATCCAGTTTTGCATAAGAGTTAAATAACAATTTATGTTATAATAACAAAATTTGCTGTTGGTATAATATTGGTTGAAAGCCAAAACAACTTTTGAATAACATTTTTTGTTATGCAAAAATGGCTCCAACTGCTATTATGATGATCGGATTGATTGTTAAAATAACGAAAAATAATAACAAAGATTTGTTCGAAGAATAACTTAAAATGTTATTTTCTGATATTACAATAACAATCTAATAACAAAAAAATCATAACAACGAACAACAAATCTCGTTATTAATAACATGAAATGTTATTGGCATAGTATTTTCAAATATCAAAAAATGTTATTCCCGCGTTATTTTCGTCTGCTCGCGTTCTCAGATCCTTAAAATTCGAATTCAATCCTGAGATATTCAATAAAAACCGTTGAAACTCCGTGCATTTTTGTCACTTTTCATATGAAAGAAGTTTCAATCTTGTCAAGAACACATCCTGAGAAATGATGCAAGTGCGACAATTGGCCAAAGGGATTTCAGGTCAGAACGCGTTTGACACAGGTATGGGCTCGACTACCGTAAACATTTTCAATTATAACTCGCAATGTAAACAATAACTTACATTTCGTGCTCTCGTTTTTGTTTGTTCAAGGTCAAACATAAAAACGCGTTTTTCTCGATCAAAAATCGACGTACGACAAGTTAGCACGACAGCGTAGATTTAAATTGCTTCAAAACGCTTAAAGGCATAGTCTGGGACCATACAAAGTTAGTGTGAACTTATTTTTAATATTAGTTTTACAATATCCCGAAAAAGTACATCTTTTAAACATTGACAAAGTGGAAAAGTCACATAAAAAATCGGTTTTGAAAAATCATGAAGTTTGACATGCATCTTGCCCATTTTACTGGACCAAAGTAGCCAATTCTTCTGCCGGGGCACCTGGAACCGGTCACAGTTGTTCACAATTGATTGTTTTACTAATTGTTAGGGTTAGTGAAATTTCACGATTTCGCGGACAGCGTGAAATCCGTGAAATTTGGCTTTTTCCGCGAAATCCCGTGAAATTTTATGTTTGTGTGAAACTGTAACTATTTTTCTCAAAATGATTTATCGGACTAGAATAAGAATAAAAATAATCTTATAAAATACTGTAGAAATACCCTGGTTATATTACTAACATAGGGTTAGTGATTTTAGACGATTTCGAAGACGGCGTAACGTGAAGTTTATCAATTTTCTCAAATATTTTTTTTTTCAAAATAACAACATAATAAATATTTTACCCATACAGACTATTTAAGTAAATTTTATTAGTTTACAATTGAAATGCTTGATATGAACCATTTGAAGAATTGTTCAAATTTTTATTTTTTTAAGAGACTAACTAAGTTTAGTAATTTGTAATTTATTGGAAACGATAGCCTGTTAGTATAACACTTTGTATCAGATTAAGGAAGGACGTTGTGATGGTTACTTTAGGTTAGTTTAGTAATATTTTCATTCGCTGTAATAAAAATTTTACTGCTATTTTATTTGAAAGGTATAGTTTCATAAGAAATTAAAATAATCAAGCTTTGTTTTATTCAAATTAAAATAAAGGGCGTTTTTTTCTTTGAAATCAACTTTTTAAAACTTTTCTGATTTTTCTGAGTCCTATTTAATTTTAACGATATTTGATCATTTGGGTGGATGATTCCCATAAAAGTTAAAAAAAATACTACTTTTTTTGTTTTGTTTTTATTTTAATTTTTTTTCAATTCAATTCGGATTTATGGGTGAAAAATCAAGATACAATCAGTTCTTTTGCAATTCATAACAGAGTTATGAAATTCCTTTCAGCTGTGTGTTGCATCATAATCCATTTTGGAACAATTATTTCTATAAGTAAAGCACTAACAAGAGCAAGAAAAATAAAAACAAGTGTAAAAAATTTCATTTAGAATAAAAAATTTAATATTATTTTTAATATGCTAAATGTCAAAAAAAAATCAAATTATTGAACTTATTTGGCCGGACAAGATTGTTAAATCTTGCTTTGATATGAAATTCAGTAAAATGAAGCAAATTTGCGAAAACTTTTTAGCTTTATTAGTCAAATATAAAAAAAACAGTTCAATAAATGAGAAAACGCATGGCAAACATTTTATTAAAAAATAAATATAAAGCGCATCCATAAACCAGGTGGAAACTTTTTAGAAAATTATGAGATTTTTTTTGGGTCAGGTTCAAATTTATCTCGTGGCGCAGGGGTAGCGGCTTCGGCTGCCGATCCCGATGATGCTATGAGACGCGGGTTCGATTCCCGCCTTATCCACTGAGCTTCTATCGGATGGTGAAGTAAAACGTCGGTCCCGGTTTCTCCTGTCTCGTCAGAGGCGCTGGAGCAGAAATCCCACGTTAGAGGAAGGCCATGCCCCGGGGGGCGTAGTGCCAATAGTTTCGTTTTTTCGTTTTTCAAATTTATTCAAATTGTTTTTGGTTTATTTAAATAATATATAATGAAGCATAAAAAGCAGTTTCTGTGATTTAAACATAAGTTTTTCAGAGTTATTTTAACATTTTTCACGTTCCGCGAAATTTGCGTGAAATTTGGTATTTTGAAATTGAGGTCCCCGTGAAATTTGCAATTTTCGAGCGTGAAAAATCACTAAGCCTACTAATTGTACATTAGTAGTAGGCTACTCTGTTGAAACCATGAAGTTTGAAATGCAACATGCCAAAATTACTGGACCTTCCTGGTCAATCTTCCACCGGAGTCGTTGATGTTTGGCCATGGGGGATTTTTTTAAAATCATCAGAAGAAAAGTTCCGGTGGAAATCCGACCATATCTCGGTTCTCCGTGGTCCACCCAGGATGAAACCATCTCCAATCGATCCCCAGGACTTTTTTACAGAAGATAAGTCTTAGCCGAACTTGGGGAACCAGCCGCGTTCCGAAAGGTGGACGTAATCGCCTTTTTCCAGATTTTATTCCACTGTGCATGGTTTCAACATTTGAATCAAAAAAGTGTTTTGAAATGCACTTGGTACCTTCCCAGTTGATTTGCAATCATTAGTTTTCAAAATATCGAAATATTGACGAAATTTTATATTTGCGAAAAAAAAACTTTTTGCATTTCTGTACATTGGATTTTCTAAATAATTCAAAATGTTTATAAGCAATCTCCAATATGGTAAACATGATTATCAACGCATGAAAATGCATTTTGAAATGTTTTCATCTGATTACTTCTATTTTCATTGAAAATTTTAAGTTTGTTGAAAAAATATTTTTTGTTGCCCCCTGATTGGGCGACAAAAACTTTGAAAAATATTTCGCTCAATTTTGATCTTTATGAAAATAAATTCCTTTGAATGAATTATTATTGTTGTTCTTTTGTTTTTTCATCGATTTATCAAATTTTCCCTTGACCTATTCTCAGTTTTTTTTCCAGATTTGGTGATTTTATTTGAATTTAATTTTTAACATTTGCCGCAAAATCCGAAGTGATCCACAGAATCCAACGTGATGTTTAGAAATGTTGGACATTTTTTCGATATAAACGTCATTTTGAGTACCGTAAACTGGGGTCAATCGGGACACATGGGACGAATTGGGACAGCCGTTTTAACCATGTAGGAGCACAATATTTTTATTTTTCTGGATGGTTTCGGTTAGAACAGACTCATGGCCACAAAATGTGTACATCCATTTCCAAATTTAAAAGCTTCAAGTGCTCTAAACACTGCTGTCCCTATTCAGACTGTAATACCGATTCACCCCAGATTACGGTATCGTAGTTTTCAAATAAATAGAAGTTTTTTTTTCAAACACAACTATATTTATAGTTTGAATTTTTGTGATGGCATTCTAACAAAAGTGGATTGCAGTATTGTTATTAAAATCCAAAGGTTAATGTATTTTTGTAAACTTTTAGATAAATAAATTCACTCAAAACACGACAAAGAATGCAACTCCCATCCCACATCAAAACCACTACTGGACCAGCCACAAGTTTGTCATTTCCAATCATTCTGAGAACAATATTTGCATGCAGCACCTTTGCATGGCTGGTATTTGTGCATTCTTTTCGCACACATCCATCCCATCGAGCAAGCCCCAGTCGATTCAATGTGATCGAACAAACTTAGTTCGAAAAGAAAGGTCCTGCCGACTCCAGGTGAAGAAACGGACAAACATTTGGTTTGCCTTCAACTCTACACAGACCAGCACGCTTTACTAAGTTGATGAAAGAACGGAGAGGTTTACAGTATTGAATAGTTTTTGAAGTTTTAATCATTTTATTTTCATCAAAAATATTATCAATTTTTCAAAGATTTTCTTTCACGCACATCTGAGAAATTTTTACAGTTCTAAAACTGTGCAACCTGCAGAGTACCTCAATCATAATACTCCAATGACCTAGGACTTGTTTGCATCGTTTTTGTGTGAGTGTGTGTATTTGAGATACAAACGTACACAGCACACACAATCACAAAAGGATTTCCACATGTGCCAAAGTGCACCGGACCTGTGTTTGAACACGAGAAAACAATCAAGACCCTGTTTGTTTGGTCGCCTGATGGGAAATTTTCCTCCCTCGACTGCAAGATCCAGGACAGGACATTCCGGACGGTTCCAAGTCCATACAAATCGAAACCGGGGCCCTCGAATGAGTGTGTTTCGTTTCGTTTCGTTTGCATTGAACCCTTATTGAAATGTTTACTCAAAGTGTACACACCTGGACCGGGAGTCTTCCGGAGAACAAGAATTAGACTGGACCAGCAGTGCTTCAACCTAGTAAATCACCTCTTTTTGTGTGTGCATCTTGTTCACCGAGTGTGTGTGGGGCGATGCAGTTTTCCTGTGCAGATATTTGCACGTAGCAGTTGATTTTCCGAATGGTTTTGACAATTTAATTAATGGGCCTTTTGGGAGGGCTCTCGAGGATGTGATTAAAAGAGCACACACTGACTAGAACCCAATTAGTACAATCTCTTGGTGTTACCACTAATCGACCAGGAAAGGGAAGTTTATTGTTTCCTGCTGTAGAAGCCTCAATTAATGCCTTCATCGGTTGATTCAATTTTCCCAACATCAGGAAGCCTTTTTCCTGCTTTTTTTTTAATCCGGCAAACCTTTGTAGATCCATATCAGCTAATTAGCTTTCCAAGTGGATGAAACGAGCAGCGTTCAAAGATTAACATTTCCCTTTTATCGATTTCCTGAGGAAGTTTGGGCTCCAAAATTAAAACGTAAACCATGTTCAATTAACGTAATGTCTGGTGCTTTCCATCGACCTCAGCTCTTTTGCAATTCCAAGTCAAGTAACAATGTCGTTATTTAGTCTTAAGTTGATTCTCATTTGACCTTAAAACTTTACTTTGTTTTGTTTATTGGTTTCTGTATTTTTATATTTTTATCTTTCAATTTTTTGTCTGCATATTTTTGTGATTCAAGCTGGATTGTGCCTTATTTCAGAAAAACCTGTATCCCTTTTTCTTATAGCTTTCTGTCTTTCTCTTTCCAGAGAGCCTACACTTTTTAAATAAGTAATTAAATATCAAACGAACAGATCCTTTCCTTTTCTCAGCTGTGAACAAACCTCGTTTGTGAAGCCAAAATTTTCGACGTGTTCCAGTTCATAATCAAATATCCCCATTAAAACTTTAGCTTCTTACTTAATTCTTTTACCCCACATGATACCAAACACACACATTCAAATGGAAAATGTTATCTGCTAGAAATGCTTGCTATTAAAACACTCCTCTACGAAAAGAAAATTTCTGATCCGTTTGTTGCGAACCGTGTGTGTGGCAAGACAACTTTATTTAATTTTCCAATCTTATTCGTTCGGTGAGCATTTTCTTTCAGTTCCAGCTGAAAATCCTTTTTTTCATTCGCAAGGATATGCGTTCCGAACAGCTTACAAAGGGAGCTCAACCGATGTTGAAAAATATTCTTGGAAGCGATTCTGGGCTTCGTTAATAGCATTTTGGGCCAGATTAAGTCAAGAACGCCATTTTATGCAGCTTGCAATGCCTCACCATTTGACCTTCACAGATCTCCAAAGATAGATTTCAATCCTGAGATACCGTAACCTGGGGCGAATCAGGACTTCAGTCTGAATAGGGTCAGCAGTTTTTAGAGCACTTAAAGCTTTTAAATTTGGAAATGGATGTACACATTTTGTTGGTCTGAATCTGTTCTAACCGAAACCAATCAGAAAAATTACATTATTGTGCTCTAACATGGTTTAAACTACCCAATTCGCCCCATGTCAACGGCGACTTAAACGCTCAAGTCGGCCAGGAGGAGGAGTTTAGACCGGTTATTGGGAGGTTCAGCGCCCACCAGCAGACGAACGAGAACGGCCTACGACTCATCGATTTCGCTACCTACCGAAACATGGCCATACGTAGTACACTCAACCCCCGGTGGTTGGTCACTTTTTCGTTTGACACTTTTTTAGTTTGTACCCCGTTGGTTGGTCAAAGTCAAACTAAAAAGTGACGAACTGTCACTTTTTACACGGCGCTCACACACACTATCAAAACAAACGTTTGGTAGTGTGTGTGAACGCCGTGTAGAAGGGGTGTCAAACTTAAAAGTGACCCCGTTCGTTTGACAACAGTTGGTGTCAAACCATCGGGGTTTGAGTGTACCTTCTTCCAGCACACCTCCCTATAAAAGTACACCTGGAGATCACCAAACGACACGGAGACGCAAATCGACCATGTTCTCATTGATGGTCGGCACTTCTCGGACATAATCGACGTCAGAACCTACCGTGGCGCGGACATCGACTCGGACCACTACCTGGTGGTGGCAAAACTGCGCCAACGCCTGTCCGATGTCAACAAGATCCGGTAACGTCGCCCGCAGCGGTATAACCTGGAGCGACTCAAGGATCCGGAGGTCGCTACCCAGTACGCGCGAGAACTCGAAGCTGCGTTGCCTGACGAGGGTGAGCTCGCCGAAGCCCCTCTGGAGGCCTGCTGGAGCCACTGGTTCGACGAGGAATGTCAGGCGATTTGGGACGAGAAGAAAGCAGCGCGGGACAAGTGGCTGCTGCGCAACACCCGTGGGAACAAGGAGTCGTACAAACAGTTGCGAAGACAGCAATCCCATCTCTTTCGGGACAAGAAGCGCCGCCTGGAAGAGTTGGAGTGCCAGGACATGGAACAGCTGTATCGCTCCAACGAAACGCGTAAGTTCTACAAGAAACTTAGTCAATCCCGGAAAGGCTTCATGCCGCGGGCCGAAATGTGCCGGGATAAGGACGGAGGCATCTTGACGGACGAGCGCGAGGTGATCGAAAGGTGGAAGCAGCACTTCGACGAGCACCTGAACGGCCCAGAGTACCAGGGCGACGGGGGAAACGACGTCAGCGGTATGGTCATAGTCAAGGTCTGGGACACAGAACAGCTACCGGAGGAGTGGAAAGAGGGAGTAATATGCCCGATCTACAAGAAGGGGGACAAGTTGGAATGTGAGAACTATCGAGCCATCACTATTCTCAACGCGGCCTACAAAGTGCTGTCTCAGATCATTTTCTGTCGTCTGTCGAAGCGATCAAAGGATTTCGTTGGGACGTACCAAGCCGGTTTTGTGGAGGGGAAATCGACGACGGACCAAATCTTTTTGCTGCGACAAGTCCTCCAAAAATGTCGCGATTACCAGATCCCGACGCACCACCTGTTCATCGATTTCAAAGCCGCGTACGACTCGGTCGATCGCGATGAGCTATGGAAGATCGTGTACGAGAACGGCTTTCCCGGGAAGCTGATCAGACTGGTGAAATCAACGATGGATGGTGCACGGTGCAGCGTGAAGATTTCGGGTGCTATGTCCGACCCGATCGAATCGCGCAAGGGACTGCGACAAGGCGACGGGATCTCCGGCCTTTGTTTCAACATTGGGCTTGAAAGTGTCATGAGGTGAGCGGGCTTCAACATGCGGGGCACGATTATCAACCGGTCCAGCCAGGTCATCTGCTATGCCGACGACATGGACATTGTCGGCAGGACGTTCGAAGAGGTGGCTAAACGGTACACCGAATTGAAGCGGGAAGCGGATAAAGTTGGATTGAAGGTGAATATTGCGAAGACGAAGTATCTGCTGGCAGGAGGAACGCATAGGACCGAGCGGGACTATCGACGGCGACGAGTTCGAGGTCGTGGAGGAGTTTGTGTACCTCGGATCGTTGGTAACGTCGGACAACAACTGCAGCAGAGAAATTCGGAGGCGCATCATCACCGGTAGTCGTGCCTACTACGGACTCCACAGGACCCTACGGTCTGGTCATCTTTCCCGGCGTACAAAGTGCACCATGTACGAAACGCTTATAAGACCGGTCGTTCTCTACGGGCACGAGACGTGGACGATGCTCGAGGAGGACCTGCAAGCGCTTGAAGTTTTCGAACGGCGAGTGCTTAGGACGATCTTTGGCGGCGTACGTGAGAACAATGTATGGAGGAGAAGGATGAACCACGAGCTGGCGCAACTCTACGGCAAGCCAAGCATTCGGAAGGTCGCCAAGGCTGGCCGGATCAGGTGGGCCGGACACGTCGCAAGAATGCCGGACGCGCTGGATGCGCGCCAACCGAACCAGACTATCAATCCGGTGAAGTTGGTGTTCAATTCGTAGCCGGTCGGAAAGCGGCGGAGGGGGGCGCAACGCGCAAGGTGGTTGCGGAATTGGAGAGAAGCAGCCCAGGACCGAGTTAGATGGCAACGCATCTGGAGACAGCTCATGACCCGGAGGTTGTACGAGCAGTAAAAGTAAAAAAAGTAAGTCGCCCCATGTGTCCCGATTGACCCCAGTTTACGGTATTCAGTAAAAACCCAAAAAAAACTCCGTGCATTGTTGTCGCTATTCATACGAAAGAAATTTCAATCTTGTCATGCTATCTTGACACAGCCTGAAAATTGATGCAAGTGCGACTATCGGCCAAAGCGATTTCAGGTCAGAACGCATTTGACACAAGTACGAGCTCGACTACCGTAAACATTTGTAATTATAACTTGGGACCTCGGCAACCAAATTCAACCAAACAACAAAACGACCAGCCAAACAAAACTCTCGGTTTTGTTTATTCAAGGTTAAACATAAAAATGCGTGTTTCTCGGAACGTCAAAAATCGACGTGCGACAAATTAGCACGACAGCGTCGAGATGAGCTTGTTTTTACATGAAAATATTTTTGACATGGCGAGCTACCGTGGTTAAAAATTAATTTGTTTGCATGAACATTGTTCCCCAAAAACTGTTTTAAGAACGAAATTGTCACATGTTGGATAAAAAATCATACAAACTGTTTATCAGAAAATTCTAAATGAAACATTTGGCTCTTTGTAGCATTGAAAAGCTTCCCTTTTGAAATAGGCCCTTTCGCATTAATGTCCAATATACAAAAACATCAGATTATCCCACACATAAGGCAAACGTGTTGAGTTTTCACGAACAAACGGGATTTTCTCTGGTTTTTAGATTTGAGCAACTCTCTACGTATTCGGCCGATTTCAACCATTTTTATTTTTTGTATCAACTTATTTTTCACTTAAACTCAAATTCTTAAAATATGTATTTTTTAATTTTCGAGATTTTTTGATATGTTTTAGGGGACTTTTGAGCTATAGAGAAACATGGTCAAAAAATCTGACGCCGAGTTATGATTTTTTGAAAAAATAGTGATTTTTGGGAAAAATCGAAGTTTTATGCAAAAACAAGTTTGACATTATTTTTTAATGCAAAATTGAATTTGCAATCGAAAAGTACTCTACAGATTTATTTTGATAAAAAGCTCCGTTTTCAAGATATAGCCACCGCAAGTTTGATTTTAGCGAAATATTTGCAGTTTTTCAATTTTTAAAAATAGTGACCATGAGTGAACACGTTGTTTTGGTGAGATTCAGAAAACTTCAATTTTCGTGTTTTTTTTTTTTCTTAAAGCGGCTCTATCTCAGCAACCCGAGGTCCAATCTTCAATGTCTCTTTGACAATTTTATAGCAAATTTTCTGAACTTTTAAAAAAAAATATTTTTAGAAATGGTCACTCAAATGGTCGCAACCAAATTTCATCATTATCTCAAAAAATAAGAAATTTCATGTGGGACTTTTATGCGAACATCCGGCCAGCACAGTTAGTGTCCTTCCTCACCGGACCTGAGGACAGCATCTTTGTGTTGGCATCGTCGTCGGCTTCACCGTAGTGCATCTACGTTGAAAGTGAACCATCGTGGAATATGATAGATAAAGGCCAACATAATCTATTCATCGCTTGGCTTAGCCCGACTTGGCTTGGCGGGCAGTAGTCAATCTTTGAATGGACTTCCCCGGGACGACATACATGGGACGCATCGGTGCACTTTCATGTTACGAACCCGGGCACCTATGGGGAATATTGTGAAGTTCTAGAAAACAGAGAGCAGGCCCTTTGTCTTGACTCTGGGGACGACGATGAACACAGATATGAAACAGGCAATGTTTGGGACGAGATTCAGCCAATGATGTTTAATCAATTTCTACATAATATTACAACAACATTTAATCAGTGGCTTTGACGTGGTTGGTATTTGCTTTGGGAGTTTACAAGAAAGCATTTTCAGATAGCGTTGTGAACCATGCCTATGGTCAGATAATGTTAGCTGAATCTCATACCTTTACCGTAACGATACGTCAGTTGGTATTATTTTATGTGTTTATTCATCTATTCATTTGATTCATTTGACACCGGCTTAGTATCCCCATCCGAAGAATCCCTTGATCAGCTCCAAAAACTTGTCCACATCAACGCCATGCTCTCGCAGCTTGTTGAACAGCGACTGCAGCTCAGCGGAGTTCTATAAACAAAACAGTTGAAATATTAAACATAAAATATTCATCAACAAGAAGGCAAAACTCACATTGAAAAACTCCACCAGCTTCTGGAAGTCGGTGCTCTGCAGCTTCTCGAAGAACGCCTTGAACTCGACGCTGGTTTGCAGCTTGTGGTTGAACAGCTCCAGCAGTTCCTTCTTCGGCAGCACCGCCAGCACGTCGTCGATCAGGTCGTTCAGGCCACGCCCGCTGGCCGCTTCCTTCATGGCTTCCGATGGCTTAACCGGGCTCAGCCCGATCAGGTCGGCCAGATCGTTGAAGAACCCGTACGCATCGACGCCGGCCTCCTGCAGGTAGTCCAGGATGTCGCGGATTTCACGCTGGGCAAACACCTGGTCCCAAACGGCGGCAAACTCGGGCCCCGTGATGTACGCCACCGTCAGCTGGACGTCCTTGTCGGTGAGGAAGTACCGGACGGCGATGTCGATGATCTTGTCGACCGGCAGCAGCTCAACGAACTCGTTCAGGTCATCCTGCAGGGCACGACCAGCTGCTGGAGATGAGGACACGGTGGCCACCACGAGGGCCAGACCCACAATCGATAGCAGTTTCATCCTGGAGTTGGGATTGTTGATTTGATGACGATTGAGAGTAGTGTGATTGATGGTGACTTCTGGAGGGCTCAATTTATAGCTGACCAATTTCCAAGCTTGAATCCAGGTGGTCACTTGAACTCGAGTGGGCTATCGTCTCCAAGTAGGTAAACCGTTTGTTTGTCGTGTTGCAAAGTTCAACGGAGTGCACTTGAAGGCATACTTGAGTGGAATTAGATCCAGGTTGGAGAGTAACAATTGGAGGTAAGAATGTTTGTTTGAGCAGCTCTATACTGAATTTATGTTGTTGTTAACCAAATTATTTTTGGGAAAAGTGCGTTCACTTAGTTTTTGGTTTTGAAAAAAATGCTTTGTTATGTTACGACCCTCTTACGTTTAATGTACACAGAAAAAAAACCGATGGTAAAATCGCATGCAAAAGCATGCACATCACCTTCGTCAAAATAAACACTTAATATTACACACAGCATGTACAATTTTTGCAAACATAAAAAAAGTTGCATCCGAGGGGATTCAAATCCAGCACCAACAGTAAGGGCTGGCGCCTTAGCCCACTCGGCCATCAGACCGATGAAAATCTGAAACGATAAACGCATATATGAGCTAGACATTTCGGTCAAGTAGGTTTCCCATACTGATGGGCTACATATTTCAGGGTGTAAAATCACATAAAATTGCATAAGATAATGCAATATTTATTTCACACCAAGGCCTTTTACACGCAGCTGGATTAGGGTAGGGTAGTCATCAATGAGACACTTTTGATTTTTAGCTTTCAACGATTTTTGTATTTTTTTCATCAGCATGTTTTAATGAGCTTTTTGTTGCATTTTCTTTCTTTTAATGTGTTCTAACATTGACCAAAATATGAGATCGATCCGACCTCTACAGCCAGAGCTATCCTACTGTCTCATTGTAGACGCACTTGGCAGGAACAATGAGACAGGTGGGGAACAATGAGACACTTTACGAAAATCAATACTTTTCTAGTAAAACATCATGTTTTTGTATTGTTCCATTGCAGGTGACTTATCTTGAACATTTTAAAGCAATTTTGCCAACTTGAAGCTTTCATTAACAAAAGTTATACTAAAAAGTATATAAATTTAGTAAAATCCATTTAATTATACCATATACCTTTATATGTTTGGCTAAATGAAGTCAAAACTCAATAAATATGCCAAAAATCACTTCCGATCCATGTTTGGAAGGATTTCCCTAGATTTTGAAAAGTTTAATGAAGAAAAATCAAAGTGTCTCATTGTTACCCATAGGCTGAAAAGAGTGGGGAACAATGAGACAGCCCTGGATTCTGGGTATATTCTTAATTTTGGTCAATTCTAATGAAAGGCCATTGTAGCCCAACTCATGCCCTATGAAATGACGAAAGAAGTTTGGAGAAATGTTAGTTTTTGTATTATTGGCAGAAAATGTAATTTTCAGTCATAATTTACTTTTACACCCCAAAATCAAACATTTTTGAATAACTTTGCAAGGGAACGTCCATAACCAAAGCCACTATTATGGCAGACGTGTATCCAGTATATACACCTTTCCCCAAAATATGAGCCTGATTGGTTGAAACTACGACTTGTGAGAGCCATTTTATCATTGTTCCCCGTGTCTTATTGATGACTACTCTACCCTATTACGTTTTTAGCTGTGTACCCACAATCCGACAAAATTCACAGCTTTCAAATATTGATATCAAGCGATTATTATTACTTTTTTGAAAATGGCCGTTGCAAATATTTTTTTATGATGCCCTCCCACCTTCAACGAAGGTCCGAAAATTCAGGGGGAGAAACAAATATTAAAAAAAAAACTTCAAAATTTTAAAGGAAATTGAAATCTAAACACCTGATTACAATTAGATGTATTTCCTGCATTTAAAATCATTTTTAGCATGTCTTGGATCGAACAAAAATATTTTCAATTTTTGTGGAATTCCAATGCAGTACCGCAAAAAGTTTTTTTTTTCATCGATAAAAAATCTTTTTAATACTTGGATATTTTGAAAACTAATAATTGAAAACAACTGGGCAGGTAAAACATGGCTTATAATTTCAACTTTTATATTTTTCAGTAACTCGTGTGAGAGGCTCTGGGGGACTTCTCGATTACAATAAAATCAGAAAGTTTTGGACAGTCTACCCGAGCAGACGGAAATAACTTGGGAATAACATTTTTTGTTATTTGAAAATACTAGCCCAATAACATTATATGTTATTTATAACATGATTTGTTATTCGTCGTTATGGATTTTTTGTTATTGGATTGTTATTGTAATAACAGACTAATAACATTTTAGTTATTCTATGTATGTATGTATGTATGATCCCCATACCCGCAGGCAACTTGGTCCCGAAACACATGTGAGCGCTAGGTGAACAATTCGATCATCTTTTACTCCGTAATCTGTACACCCACGTGCATAAGTTTTTTTGCACGAATTTTAATGCTACAAATACCGGCGCATAGAATAAAATGATTTCCCTCTTCCCGCCCCAAGCGCCGGAAATTTGTAGCGGGTGTAGGGACACTTTGCATAGACGCCCTTGCTCCCATCACGTCACTGAGGGTATGGAGCGACGAGAAATTAATAAGCATGCCCCCCTAGTCGAACCTTCATTAGAGAAGCAGGCAATCCACAACTCACAGCGAACGACCAAGGGAACACCCTACCGCGTATATAGTAAGATTGGCGTGGTTGGTCTTTAATGAGTTGTAAATATGTTAGAATATATGAAGAGTTGCCTGTATTAAAATGGAAAGCTCTCACCAAATGAAATAGTCTTCATGTTTTGTTGAACATCGAATCTTGTTAAAACTTAGTGCACCGAAAAAACTTCTGCAAACTTGTTTTCTTGAGTTGCTAAAATGGATAGGAAACAGCATCAAAAACAAAAAAAAATGAAGCAGGAAGAAATAGTTTTGCACATAATAGAGAATGAACATTTTGAGGAAATCAACATTTGGTACAAAAAAATATAAAAATATGACAGCACACTTAATTGCTTAATTGAATAGACTGAAATACTCAAGTATCAACATCAAAAATTAATAAAATAATATGATACAAATAGGATATAATAATTTATGCAAAATGATGATTTTTTTAGTCTTTCATTAGTACAAAGATGGATAGGAAAAGTAAGTATTTACAAAAAGGAATCGCAAATTTTTTTAAAGTTTTATAATCAGAAACTTTGAACAGATTTGTTTGAAAAACCATAAAAATCATCAAACATAAAAACACATTTACAATACCTCAATTTATTCTTAAATATTTGATGAATTCATCAAGCAGCATACAGTTCCTGAATTAATTACTCGGTGCGTTTTTAATATTTATTTTTTATATTCAAAAAAAGTTATATATAAACCAAATCGAAGTAATCATGGTTTTCTATACTTTCACTAATATTCTCAAATCTATATTGATTGTGTAAACGTCATTTTTCAATTTAGAAAATCTATGAAATTAAAAAAGGCATATTTTTCTGTAATAAGGTGTAACTTGAACTTGTTCATTATTCATTTTAATCAACAATATTAAAAAACAGAACAATTTTTAGATTTTAGAATTATTTTCGTTTGGGATCATTGCATTTTTTCAATTAAAATTTAAGCACTATGTTTTTGAGCAAAATAAAATGACATGAGAAAAGGAACAAACTCACCGGGAAGGTTCAACACATGCAATCCCATTTTTCAATTCCAGGGAGAAAAAAAAAACAGATTTGGACTCCCTTTCTTGATTTTTCTCTTGATGGTGCCAATGAAATTCCTACAATCCGGAGCGCTGCAACTGGAACCACAATTTCGTCAAATCCATGCATCTCCAGTACAACGGAGTCTTCATTCAGGAACAAATCCAGAATTCCAGAACAGGAACAATCACTTTCCGAAAAACCGAATTATACAATTCAAGGAACGGGTTTTAAAAGGCGGAAGGGCCAGATTTTTTAAACTAAAGACCGAAAACACGAAAAAAACTCAAAATTTTCAGAAATAACTAATAACATTTTAGTTATTCTTCGAACAAATCTTTGTTATTATTTTTTGTTATTTTAACAACTAATCCGATCATCCCAATAACATTTGGAGATATTCTTCCATAACAAGAAATGTTATTCCAAAGTTGTTTTGGATTTCAACCAATATCAGACCAATAACAAATTTTGTTATGATAACATAAACTGTTATTATACCCTTTTGCAAAAATGGAATTTTCAAGAAGATTCCATAACAATTTCTGTTATTTTAACAGTATTTAATATTGAAATGGCATGAATTTTTTTATTACCGTCTACCCGGGTAACTAAACGCATCGGCTTATTTAATTTCGAGAAATCCTCCCTTTGATTATGGATGTTCCATAGCTAGTAATAGAGCAATTCTCTACGAAATCGGTCTTTTTTCTTCAATTTTAATTTTTGTATTTTTTAATCCGGCTGAAACTTTTTTGGTGCCTTCGGTATGCCCAAAGAAGCCATTTTGCATCATTAGTTTGTCCATATAATTTTCCATACAAATTCGGCAGCTGTCCATACAAAAATGATGTATAAAAATTCAAAAATCTGTATCTTTTGAAGGAATTTTTTGATCGATTTGGTGTCTTCGGCAAAGTTGTAGGTATGGATACGGACTACACTGGAAAAAATAATACACGGTAAAAAAAAATTTGGTGATTTTTTTATTTAACTTTTTATCACTAAAACTTGATTTACAAAAAAACACTATTTTTAATTTTTTTTATTTTTTGATATGTTTTAGAAGACATAAAATGCCAACTTTTCAGAAATTTCCAGGTTGTGCAAAAAATCACTGACCGAGTTATGAATTTTTTAATCAATACTGATTTTTTCAAAAAATCGAAATTTTGGTCGTAAAAATTTTTCAACTTCATTTTTCGATGTAAAATCAAATTTGCAATCAAAAAGTACTTTACTGAAATTTTGATAAAGTGCACCGTTTTCAAGTTATAGCCATATTTAAGTGACTTTTTTGAAAATAGTCGCAGTTTTTCATTTTTTTAAATTAGTGCACATGTTTGCCCAGTTTTGAAAAAAATATTTTTGAAAAGCTGAGAAAATTCTCTATATTTTGCTTATTCGGACTATGTTGATACGACCTTTAGTTGCTGAGATATTGCAATGCAAAGGTTTAAAAACAGGAAAATTGATGTTTTCTAAGTTTCACCCAAACAACCCACCATTTTCTATCGTCAATATCTCAGCAACTAATGGTCCGATTTTCAATGTTAATATATGAAACAATTGTGAAATTTTCCGATCTTTTCGAAAAAAATATTTTTGGAATTTTCAAATCAAGACAAACATTTTAAAAGGGCGTAATATTGAATGTTTGGCCTTTGTGAAATGTTAGTCTTGATTTGAAAATTCCAAAAATATTTTTTTCGAAGAGATCGGAAAATTTCACAAATGTTTCATATATTAACATTGAAAATCGGACCATTAGTTGCTGAGATATTGACGATAGAAAATGGTGGGTTGTTTGGGTGAAACTTAGAAAACATCAATTTTCCTGTTTTTAAACCATTGCATTGCAATATCTCAGCAACTAAAGGTCGTATCAACAAAGTCCAAATAAGCAAAATATAGAGAATTTTCTCAGCTTTTCAAAAATATTTTTTTCAAAACTGGGCAAACATGTGCACTAATTTAAAAAAATGAAAAACTGCGACTATTTTCAAAAAAGTCACTTAAATATGGCTATAACTTGAAAACGGTGCACTTTATCAAAATTTCAGTAAAGTACTTTTTGATTGCAAATTTGATTTTACATCGAAAAATGAAGTTGAAAAATTTTTACGACCAAAATTTCGATTTTTTGAAAAAATCAGTATTGATTAAAAAATTCATAACTCGGTCAGTGATTTTTTGCACAACCTGGAAATTTCTGAAAAGTTGGCATTTTATGCCTTCTAAAACATATCAAAAAATAAAAAAAATTAAAAATAGTGTTTTTTTGTAAATCAAGTTTTAGTGATAAAAAGTTAAATAAAAAAATCACGAAATTTTTTTTACCGTGTATTATTTTTTTCCAGTGTAGTCCGTATCCATACCTACAACTTTGCCGAAGACACCAAATCGATCAAAAAATTCCTTCAAAAGATACAGATTTTTGAATTTTCATACATCATTTTTGTATGGACAGCTGCCGAATTTGTATGGAAAATTATATGGACAAACTAATGATGCAAAATGGCTTCTTTGGGCATACCGAAGGCACCAAAAAAGTTTCAGTCGGATTAAAAAATACAAAAAAAATCGAATGACCGAAATCCTAGAGAACTGCTCAATAATAAAAACAATTTGTCAAAGCTCGATAAAATGTATGGCACCAATTTGATGGAGATAAAGCCTTTAACGTTATGGTCAACATTCGGATGCAAGGCTTGACAAAACCTCAAAAACAGATCCGCAAAACCACAGCAGTACGGGTATGAGAGGAAATATTTCAACATGATGATACCACAATGACGATGGTACAAGGGTTGCCTGTACCCAAGGTATTTTGAAGTACACTTTTGAGCCTGTCTGTGTCCAATTTGAAAAAAATGCCTTGAATTAACATTAATAAAAAGGTTATTTTTCCAATTCCAATCCAATAGAATTTAATCTCAAAAAAGAAAACAAAATGGTCCACCCTAGGTCTTGGATGAGCACATATTGCATTAATGGCTGCAACTCTCGACGTTGAGTTTATTCTTCGGCACTTTAAAATAAAACAAGCAGTCCAGCTTGTAGTAAGGCTTCATCCATAAAGTACATCACGCTAAAACCAGCCAAAATTAACCGCCCCCCTCCCTCCCCCCCCTTCCTTAGTCAATCTTTTCCTACACTGAAAATATGCCACACTTTTTTTTCAAGTGCCTAAACACTTGAATGATTGAATAAAGTCACATCGTAGATCTAATTGGTTTGTGTTTCAACATCAATTCAAACCACTATCAAATGCAAGTGTTTGGGCGGTTGCCTTTTTGGTATTTTTTAACATTTTATTTTCATTCGGGTGGCTCAAGCTTTCCAAGTGTTTTGCTCATGAATTTGTCCCACCGTCTTGAACTATTTAAAGTGATGAGCAAAACACTTGAAAATGATCTTAAGATCTACCCAAAACAAACACTATTCAAAGTCAACGTGATTATCCACATGAATTTAATGTGTTTCACTGATTGATTTTTGCGCGACTTTCATCGAAGGCTAGAAGCGAGGCAAGAACGAATAGCACAAAAAACTCTCCCGTCTTCAACTGGTCGGCCGGCGCAGTGGTAGCGTGCACGACTAGCAAGCGAGAACCTGTAAATCGCTTGTATTTTTCAATACCATTTAAAATTCAAGTGTTTGGCTATTGACATTATTTCATGGCCAATCACCGAAATTTCAAGTGTTTTGCGATTGATATTTGAGTGCTCTGTACAGCAGGGCCAGATCATGTGTAGAACACTTCGTTGAGCTGTGTAAGTTTTGCTCAGTGTATATTTATAACACGCAATGTCACTCTTACTCAGACCCTCCTCCAGAATAGAATCAGGGAATCTATCGTTTGGGAATATATTTCCTGCAAAATGTACTCAAGCCTCAATACTAATCAAGCCATTATGGTAAGGACACATTGTTATAGCTTGGACACGGTAGATTTTTATGGATTGTTTTATCAATGATTTTTTAAGAATCAATTTTGTTACATTTTTTTCAATCAGGTCATCAAAAGTACTTTGCTAAACAATAATTAAACTTAAAACATATTGCAAAATTGAAGCTAAAAAGAGCCAAAAAGTAAATCTTCAAATAATTGTGTAGCCGTGGTGGAAATCATTTGCAGTCGATAATGACATTTGAGAAGGGCGTAAGTGTTTTAAATATTTTTGTATTTCTTAATTTAAATATTTCTGCATCTCAAAGCCGTTGCATCGTATCAAAAAGTGGTCAGAGACAAACTTGTAGGAAATTTGAGGGCTTTCCGAAAAAAATACACAAAAAGAAAAAAACACGACACTTTTCTGAGATTTTTTGATTTTTGAGTTTAAAAGTCAAATTTAAAAGTGAGCCTCACAAAAAATGCAGGATGGAGCAACCCACCTAACAAAATATATAAAAATCATTTACTGAAGCTGTTTTTTTTGTGCTCTAAACTTCAAAATTTTCAAAAACCGAATGTGGGAATCTATTCTACAGACAATTTTACTTTCAAGTTTCCATATTGACCGTTGTCCTGAGTCCAATCCTTGAGAAATTACGGCGGTTTTAAAAATAAAAATTTAGAAAAAATGGTTTTCTGGTGGTTTTTGGTAGTTTTAGTTTGACAGGCTTGATTATTCAGTCTCGAAAATATTTTTACCGAAAAGCTCGTCCAACTTCCAATTTGAGCTCCATACATATGAAAATGGTTTATATAAGCCTTGGATAACATGTCTACAAAGTTTCATTGAAATCGGAATTAATAAAGTACAACCGATTCCCTATTTGACATGGAATTGCTCATTCGTATTTTAAGCAAACCATCATCGGAACTTCCTTAAAAAAAATTAAAATCCTCCCTTCATCAAAGTTCGGAAGTGTTTTAATATGGATTATCTATATCACGATCTCAAAAAAAAACCCGGGACCCGCGGTGTAGGGGTAAGCGTGGTTGCCTCTCACCCAGTCGGCCTGGGTTTGATCCCAGAAGGTCCCGGTGGCATTTTTCGAGACGAGATTTGTCTGATCACGCCTTTCATCGGATGGGTAAGTAAATGTTGGCCCCGGTCTAACCTAGAGGTTAGGTCGTTAGCTCAATCCAGGTGTAGGAGTCGTCTCTCTGGGTCCTGTCTCGGTGGAGTCGCTGGTAGGCAGTTGGACTAACAATCCAAAGGTCGTCAGTTCGAATCCCGGGGTGGATGGAAGCTAAGGCGTAAAAAAAGGGTTGCGATTGCCTCAACAATCAAGCCTTCGAACACCTAGTTTCGAGTAGGAATCTCGCAATCGAGAACGCCAAGACCATGCTGTAGAGCGAATAAGTTGATTTGATTTGATTTTTGATCTCGAAAAAAAACTTGAAAGCTATTAAGAACCCCTGAAAATTCAAAAAATACCTCATTGTTTGTAAGTTTGTTCAAATAGATTTTTTTTTCTTTCCAGCAGATATCGAAAACTATGACGCGTATTTTTTTTCTGTTTTTTCTGCTACATCATGATTAGTAAAAAACTAACATTTTCTAGCATGTTTTAGAATATCGTACACCTGCAAAAACACAGACGAATTCGACTAAGTCCTAATGATGACAAAATCGCTTGGGCCATTTGATGTACTGTGGCTTTGGCAATATCTCAATGTCTTGACAAATAACCTTGATTCTTATTGTGTGCTAAACTGTTTTCAAAAGAAACCTGATGTTGATTTGTTGATTTGAACAGCTGGAATCGAACATTTGAGTTTATTTTTATTAAACTTCCAAACAACCAATCATTCAACAAAACCATTTCAAAAATTCTTGATTCATTTTATAAAATTAATAACCTGAGTTTTATAACATGCCTTTATAGCTTAACCAAAAAAAAAAAAAAAAAAACAAACTAACCTGAATAGTTTGTTATGATCCTATAAAGTCCTATAAAAATCTGGCTTTTTGCAGTTGAACTCATTTTTTTTTAAATTACGGTGAATTGTTTTAAAAAGAAGAAGAACTAAGCGTTAAACTAGAAAAAAGATTATCATAAATAAACAAATAAGAAAACTCGAAACAAACATAACCCCATATAAGAACGACACCAAGTGATCTGTAGTAGTATAAAAGACGATACACAGCTGCTCTAAAATCAGTTCCCTGCCAGCATTCCAACCCAGCACAACTTCAAAGATGAAATCGATCTTCCTTCTCGCAGCCGTTTTGGCGTTCGCCAGTTACAGCCATGCCGCAAAGGTCCAACTGGCTGCCGCTGTCAACGGGGACAAATCCTTCACGTACACGGTCGGAACCAACAAGCTAATCGTCTCGAAGACCGTCGCCGACCTCCTGCCAACGATTTCGAACACTGTGACTGCACTTCTCGCTTCGTCCGCGGTCCCTGCTGGCATCAAGCTTCAGGTTACGCTGAACGACGATGGAAGTCTCGTTGTCGGTGCTGGCGATGCTGCCATCACCCTCCCGGCCTCGGTCGTCAACCAGGTCCGTAGTATTCTGGTGTTTGTTTACAAGACGATCAGCACGCTGGCCCAACAGAAGAACATCGTTGGATTGTATTGAACATTGTTTAAAACATTGATGATAAAATAAATTACTGTTGAACTTCTGAAGCAAACTTGTTTATTTGAATTAAATTTACCAAGTATTCTAAAATTTGTATAAATCATTTGTCGCAATCCTCTTGTCATAGCCACTCTTTAAGACTTGGTTTATCTACTGAAATCCACTTGTTAAACCACTTCACTTTTGTAAGAAAAAATTAAACAGTAGTGCATGTTGGTTGGTGGTTGGTGTTGGTGTTCCAAATCTTGGCTAACTAGCCCGATCAGGGATAAATAGCACAGGAGAAATATTGGTAGTATCAAAATGTGGTATCCTTACTAAGAAAATTTTCCACAATTTCGAAGTCAAACAAGTTTGAAAGGGTTCAGGAATACCAAAATTTGGTTTTGATACCAGATAAAGGTATTATTACGCATTTCTGGTGTTATTTACCTATGTTCGGGAGGAACTAACTCCTGAAATCAAAGATTATGACATTATGACCACGGGAACCCCTCCCTTTAATCTTATGAAGTCTTTATATGATAACTCTTCAAAATGTATGGAGAAAAGCAACTGTTTCAGTTTTCACCTGTGGAAGGCACAATAACTATCCAATTCTTACCAATTTTCAGAACTATGATCTGCATTGAATTTTGAAAATCTTTTCCAAAGGCTCCACACTTTTAGGAGTTTAGCTAAAAAGTTATTAGAAACAATTATTTATAAAATCACGTGCGTGCTAACTTGCCTGTCTGCCGGTCACGCAAAAATGGTAATTTTCGGAAGAGTTCCCAAAATCGTGAACAAGCGTTCATAAAACATGTACCATGGGAAAAAAATCTTTGAATATTCTAAAAAAATGTAAGAATTGGTTAGTTACTGCGCCTTTCACAAGAAAAAAATTTAACAGTTGATTATTTCCATACGACGATTATTTAGACGATTTTTTTTTCATACAAAATTTGAGGGATCAGTTCCCGTGGTCAGAATGAGCTCAAATTTGAATTTTTGCCAAGTGATGGGTCAATCTTTGATTTCAGGGGGTAACCCCGAGTAAGCCCGGATCTGAACCATCCTAAGGTTTACATTGAAAATATAACGACATAACGACCTAACCTCTAAATTTGGTTTGTTCTGACATCCCCATCCGACGGAAGGTGTGATCAGACAAATCCCGACTCAAGTAATACCAACCAGGGTTGCCATCGGTTTTAAGTGGCTAACGCTATCTGGGTAATTCTCTACCAACTCACACGAAATCGGGAAAAGTTGCCCCGACCCCTCTTCGATTTGCGTGAAACTTTGTCCTAAGGGGTAACTTTTGTCCCTGATCACGAATCCGAGGTCCGTTTTTTGATATCTCGTGACGGAGGGGCGGTACGACCCCTTCCATTTTTGAACATGCGAAAAAAGAGGTGTTTTTCAATAATTTGCAGCCTGAAACGGTGATGAGATAGAAATTTGGTGTCAAAGGGACTTTTATGTAAAATTAGACGCCCGATTTGATGGCGTACTCAGAATTCCGAAAAAACGTATTTTTCATCGAAAAAAACACTAAAAAAGTTTTAAAAATTCTCCCATTTTCCGTTACTCTACTGTAAAAAATTTTGAAACATGTCATTTAATGGGAAATTTAATGTACTTTTCGAATCTACATTGTCCCAGAAGGGTCATTTTTTCATTTAGAACAAAATTTTTCATTTTAAAATTTCGTGTTTTTTCTAACTTTGCAGGGTTATTTTTTAGAGTGTAACAATGTTCTACAAAGTTGTAGAGCAGACAATTACAAAAAATTTGATATATAGACATAAGGGGTTTGCTTATAAACATCACAAGTTATCGCGATTTTACGAAAAAAAGTTTTGAAAAAGTTACTTTTTGCGTTTCTCTTTGTTTCGTCGTCCGTGTCTGTCGCGGGTGACCATGAACGGCCATGATCGATGACGACCAACTTTTTTAAAACTTTTTTTCGTAAAATCGTGATAACTTGTGATGTTTATAAGCAAAACCCTTATGTATATATATTAAAATTTTTGTAATTGTCTGCTCTACAACTTTGTAGAACATTGTTACACTCTAAAAAATAACCCTGCAAAGTTAGAAAAAACACGAAATTTTAAAATGAAAAATTTTGTTCTAAATGAAAAAATGACCCTTCTGGGACAATGTAGATTCGAAAAGTACATTAAATTTCCCATAAAATGACATGTTCCAAAATTTTTTACAGTCGAGTAACGGAAAATGGGAGAATTTTTAAAACTTTTTTAGTGTTTTTTTCGATGAAAAATACGTTTTTTCGGAATTCTGAGTACGCCATCAAATCGGGCGTCTAATTTTACATAAAAGTCCCTTTGATACCAAATTTCTATCTCATCACCGTTTCAGGCTGCAAATTATTGAAAAACACCTCTTTTTTCGCATGTTCAAAAATGGAAGGGGTCGTACCGCCCCTCCGTCACGAGATATCAAAAAACGGACCTCGGATTCGTGATCAGGGACAAAAGTTACCCCTTAGGACAAAGTTTCACGCAAATCGAAGAGGGGTCGGGGCAACTGCTGTGTGAGTTGGCGGAGAATTACCCATCTAATATTATCTGTACTGAACCGCCCATGTTTGCATAAACGTCTCATACGGATTTTTGTCGATTTTGAGTTTTATTGAGAATAAGAACCCCTGACTATCAACAATTTAAAAAATTGAAAAACAAGGCCTTAAGGTACGCAAGTTTATCCAACTGGCTTGTTTGAAAACTAACCGCACCGTGAAGACGAATTTGATTTAGTGCCATGTTACGTAGCATGAACTGATGTTATCAAATGTTTTGCAACTCGGGTACACTTGATCAAACATTTTCATACAGGAAGAATCATTTGTATCCCAGTGTTAAAAAAAATTAATATCAAAAATTTTCTGGTATTCAAAATATAACATAAAATTTAAAATATCGTACAATAAAGTCAGAGAAAAAGCATTCTCTTTAAAACGTTTCATACGGAAACTAGATCATGGTAATTCCCCATGCCAGACGGTGCACTCAAAAGAGCGCTAGACGGCACTGACGTCCATCTCCCAGATTTTCGTGGTCAGCTGGTTCGTATCCTTAGCCTGCCATTGATTACTGTGCATTAGGGCACTCAGGGATCCAAACAAATCCTCAATAGGACGGCACTGCAGCAAGGCGGTCGGGTTCCGGAACGTACGGGATCTTTTCTGCTCAAGATGCCCCAGCGATTTTTTTTTGCGTAATGGGAAAACGCTTTGTCTGACCAGAAGGCTTATCAAAAATCAGCTAGTATGTCACTAAATCAAATTCTGATCTATTTTAAGACGATATATTTTGATTATATTAGAAATGGGTAAAAAAAATAAGAATTTGTAATGGCAATTTTCGTCTAAAAATAGCTTAAAATATTTCACGATTTGTAGAAGGATCATTGCGCTTTGATTTGACAATCATATTGCTTGAATTTAGAGGTTTTTTATGACAATCATAATGCTGCAATTTAGTTTCAATATTGAGAGCGAGCATGTAACTACTTTAGAAAAAAATGTAAACAATGATTATGTGTACCCAAAATACAAGTAAATAAACCCATTGAACAATCTGGTAACGTAGGTTTGTGATCTAAACCAGGTATAAAAGACCAACGCAATTGTTTCCAAATCAGTTCCTTGCCAGCATCTAAACCGAGCACAGCTTCAAAGATGAAATCCTTCTTCATTCTCGCAGCAGTTCTGGCTTTTGCCAGTTCCAGCCAGGCCGCCAAGACGACCCAGCTGCCCATCAAGACCATCGACAACCAGGCTGAGGGAGTCATTACGGTGCTCATCGACGGTTCCAGCATCACCTTTCCGGCATCGTTCGTAACTTACGCTCAAACGGTATTGGACTGGGTTACAGCATTCCAGACTGGCCCCATCCCATACATTTCTGTGGACACGTCGATTGATGCCACCTTGAAGGCGACGGACAAAAGTCTCACCCTCAGTGCCTTGGGAGTCAACCTGAATGTTCCGGCCTCATCGTTGGACCCAATTCGCTCAATTCTGGAAGTCGTCCTCAATGTGATCGCTCCTCCGCCAAAGACCTCCGGTTAAACTAAGCGTGATTAAAGCCTAAACTTTGTCACCACAAGATCTGAAACAATAAAATCAGTTTGGACGTCTAAAGAATAGTTTACTTTTTTCCAAATACCGGTTCTTCAAAAATGTCTTGGCTGCTTCAAAAACAACTCATCTGCATTTTTGTTGTATGCGAATTTGCTACACTGTAAAATTAACCTGCTAAATTTACGATATTTAAAAAAACACTCTGAAAGCATGAAAAAAAGATTGATTTATTGAACCTTAAAAAAAACATCAAATATGAGGCACACCTGGAACATACTTGTTTGGGACCATCCAAAACCATATAGTATAAGCTGAAGGGTGGAGGGTAGAGGGGATTGAGATATTTTCAAAAAATTGTTAAGGTTGTGGAAAAAGTTTAAATACCAGTCCCATTGAGAACATTTCTCGATTACTTTTCAAAAGGTCCTATGTTCATAGAAAACCCGTGTCGCATTGGTTGTTTGAAAAATTAATCTAGAATTCATAGTTAAGCCGACACTTGTTCGTATTTTGATGTGATCGTACTATCTTGTCGCACGTCACGGGTTACAATCTAAAAAGGGGTCAATCGGGACACATGGGGCGAATTGGGACAGCAGTTTTAACCATGTTGGAGCACAATATTTTGATTTTCGGGTCGGTTTCGGTTAGAACTGACTCAGACCAACAAAATGTGTACGTCCATTTCCAAATTTAAAAGCTTTAAGTGCTCTAAAAACTGCTCTCCCTATTCAGACTAAAGTCCCGATTCACCCCAGATTATGGTACTGCAACAGTAGTTGGACAAAAAAAACATAACAGTAGTTGGACATTTACATCTGAAAAAAACGTCATCTGCACGATTTTATTATGAAGAGTGACAACATTGCACGGAGGTTTCATGGTTTTTGTTAAATGTCTCAGAGTTGAAATCGTTTTTTTTTTTTTTCACGGAAACTGTTAAGGTCATCTGGTTAGGCATTGAAAGCTACAAAAAAATGAAGTTCATGACTTAATAAGACCAAAAATCGACATGTGACAAGATACGACCACGACGACGTTCTAATTTTTGTGCTCAAGCAGCATGTGAAAGACGTCGGGAACACTATGAATTGATTTGAAATTGATTTTCGTAAATCAATCGTGCTTTGTTTAAACTGACTCTAACGAAATATTTCAAGGTAACCCGAGATGTCAATAACATTTACTGCATGAGTATAAGGCTGATGCAAATTCGGGTACATCAAGGTGCTACCCTCTGAAATCAAAGATTGACCAAATTTAAGTTGACCACGCAACTTCTCTCTGTAATCCTTTGAAGACTGTTTGGAAAAAAAATCGTCAACATATATGGAGAAAATCAATTGTTTCATTTTTTACCTGAAGGGGGCGTAAAAATAGTCCGATCCCTACCAATTTTCTATATTAAATTTGGAACCACTCCACCCGAAGCTGCCACATTTAAAACATTTTTTCCTGCAAAGTTATTAATTTCCATTTTACGCAATAAGATCTTAGGGGTTACATGAGAATGATAACGCATGTAGCTGCTTGCCAGTCTGCTGTGAAGATGCGCGCTTAGTTGAACCAGAAAAACAATTTTTCTAGAGTTCAAGAACACATGGGTCCGTTTGACTACAGTCCAGACTCGATTATCCGAAAGCCTTGGCGAAATTTCACTTCGGATAATCGAATCACGATTTTATTTTATTTCGTTGTCTGATTTTGAGCTTTTGTATGACCCTTTAACTACTCTAAATTGATTTAGAATTTTTTAATCCAAGATGGCAGCCAAAATGGCGAAGATGAAATATTGGAAAAAAATACTTTTTTTATTTTACAAGCAATCAACCATTCAAATTTGACTAAAAAGAGATCGCAGAACTGAAATTTGATGTTTAAATTAATAAAAAAAAACACACATTTTTTGGTTTGTTATTCGATTATCCGAAGTCCCATACAAACTTTCGGATAATCGAACTTCTGATAATCGAAACTTCGGATAATCAAGGCTTCGGATAATCGAGTCTGGACTGTATTTTAATAATAGGAATAACAGTTTCAATAAAAAGTTGTACAACCAATAAAAGTTTTCTGAGTCTATTTAACCCTTTTTAAACAAAGCTTTTTTTAAAACCAATAAGTTTCTTTATTTACAGTTTTAGAATGAAATCAAACCAAATCCCAACTGAACAGTTAAGAGACCAAGGACGAACATGACACACATCATCTTTCTTAGCACACGTTCAAGTATAAAAAGCGTGTCACGTTAGTTCCAAAATCAGTTCCCTGCCAGCATCCCAACCCAGCACAACTTCAAAGATGAAATCGATCTTCCTGCTCGCAGCCGTTTTGGCGTTCGCCAGTTACAGCCATGCCGCAAAGGTCCAACTGGCTGCCGCTGTCAACGGGGACAAATCCTTCACGTACACGGTCGGAACCAACAAGCTAATCGTCTCGAAGACCGTCGCCGACCTCCTGCCAACGATTTCGAACACTGTGACTGCACTTCTCGCTTCGTCCGCGGTCCCTGCTGGCATCAAGCTTCAGGTTACGCTGAACGACGATGGAAGTCTCGTTGTCGGTGCTGGCGATGCTGCCATCACCCTCCCGGCCTCGGTCGTCAACCAGGTCCGTAGTATTCTGGTGTTTGTTTACAAGACGATCAGCACGCTGGCCCAACAGAAGAACATCGTTGGATTGTATTGAACATTGTTTAAAACATTGATGATAAAATAAATTACTGTTGAACTTCTGAAGCAAACTTTTTTATTTGAATTTAATTTATCAAGTATTCTAAAATTTGTATAAATCATTTGTCGCAATCCTCTTGTCATAGCCACACTTTAAGACAAGGTTTATCTACCAATGCTGTTAATCGTTGAAATCAACGGCGTTTATATCATCGATGTCGATGATCGTTGATTTAAACGTAATCGTAATCGCAGCCATCGTTGATTTATGGCCTATCTACAATCACTTAGCTTAGAAAATTTCACTTAGCTTAGGAATTTGAATCAATGGAAATGAATCTGAGTTTCTACAATGGAAAAGTAATCAAATTAGAAACTGACGTTTGGTTTGGAAAATTTCAAAATCTACGGTAAGTTGACGTTTCCATATCAAAGGTAAACAAACAACTGCATAGCAACGTATATCAGCCCAGCAAGTTTTCTAAGTTGATTGTGGATGACTAACGTAAGTTGCAGACTTTCCTAAGTAACTACTTTACTTAGATGTTCTAAGCTAAGTGATTGTAGATAGGCCATTAATCGTCAACGTCAACGTCAACGGAGTCGTTGATTTAAACGGCGTTGATCAACGCGTTGATTATCGATAATCAACGAGTTGATCAACGGCGTTCTTTTATAGTTTTCTATTTTTTATGAGGAAAGAACGATTTTTTCATATATGTATTGATTGGGAAACATTCTCAAATAGATGTGACATGGTTGTTCGGGGATCCGGGTGTATCAAGAGTGACCGGATTTTAAACCGAAATTTAAGCCTTAGCTAATTGCTGGTCACTTTCATCTCCACTTTGGTTCCCAAGTCCAACCAGGATTTTTCTTATATAAATGACCCCAAGGCCGGACGGGAACCGAGTTATGGTCGGATTAACACCGGAATTATTGTTCCGGCGGGTTCAGTAAGAGACTCGCATGGCTAAATAACGACAGAATTTGTTTTTCTATGATTTAATACTGAATTGACCGCATGACCCATGCTCCAGAACCCAGATTGAGATCGGCCAAGATGTCAAACTTCATGACAGACCGGAGTAGCTACCTGCTAGTATTCAAAGAGTAAACAAAATATTTATGACCTACTGCGATCGGTTTTCGGCACCACACGAAAGGTTTTTCTCGTGGGGTTCAATCGAAACTCATTAATCACCAACAGTAGGCTACTCCGGTCATTATAATACCAACCGAGGTTGCCATCTGTTGTTAGTGCCTAACGCTATCTAATATTATCTGTACTGAACTGCCCATGTTTGCATAAACGTCTCATACGGATTTTTGTCGATTTTGAGTTTTATTGAGAATAAGAACCCCTGACTATCAACAGTTCGAAAAATTGAAAAACAAGGCCTTAAGGTAGGCAAGTTTACCCAACTGGCTTGTTTGAAAACTAACCGCACCGTGAAGACGAATTTGATTTAGTGCCATGTTACGTAGCATGAACTGATGTTATCAAATGTTTTGCAACTCGTGTACACTTGAGCAAACATTTTCATACAGGAAAAATCAATTGTATCCCAGTGTTAAAAAAAATATCAAAAAATTTCTGGTGTTCAAAATTTAAGATAAAATTTAAAATATCGTACGATAAAGTCAGAGAAAAAGCATTCTCTTTAAAACGTTTCATACGGAAACTAGATCATGATAATTCCCCATACCAGACGGTGCACTCAAAAGAACGCTAGACGGCACTGACGTCCATCTCCCAGATTTTCGTGGTCAACTGCTTCGCATCCTTAGCCTGCCATTGATTACTGGGCATTAGGGCACTCAGGCACGGAACAAAATCCGGTTTGCGGAATCGCAAACTTTGCTTCCGATTTGCTCTACCAATCGCAAACCTCCGTTTACACCCGTCAGCAGGAAACATTGCTTCCAATATCGCAAACGGTGATTTTCGATATCGCAAACGTAACGCCGTAACGCATGCCTGCCAAAAGCACGCAGCACGCAGCCACTACAATATTTACTGTTTTGAATTGACCGTTGCTTTTAAAATTTTGGATGAAAATAAGAAAAAGAAGAGGTTTCAATGTTTTTATTTATTTATTCATAATTCAAGACCAAATCAAAGCAATTGTGTGAGTGGTTTACTACGGGATTTCGATTCTATCAAATGTGTTTTGCCATTGACTTGTGAAGGTTCGAACGAGTCGTTTTTTTCTGATCTGGCCGTCCTCGATGACCGCGGGGCAGCAGGTTACCGCTGGCCGTCGGTGCCGCCACTGGCATGTTACTCCCCGTGACCTGAGTCCCGGTGCTAGCAGTAGGAGAAGAAGGTGGCGTGGCCTTTGTGGCCGGCACCGCGGCAGCTATGTTTTTGGTATTGTACAGGTCCTTCTCGTGCTCGGTGACGTCGGCGGCGGGGCCACCCGGATAGAGGCGCTGAGACCGGTGCAGTGTGCTCGGGTCGTCGATTTGGCCGATTTCCAGCGTCGCGCAGCGAGCTGGCACGTCCCTTGAGCGGATTCGCGTACCGCCAGAAGTTCTCCTCGTCCTGGAGGTTGACCGCCGATCTTCACCTCGAGAATCGACTTGAGCGGAGTAGCCTCCACTAGAAGACCGTCCGCCTGGAACAAATCCCCAGAATCTCCGCCAGCAGTCGGATCTGTGAAGGTGTTTATCGAACTCACGTTGCAATTGTGAACCGTAGACTGCGAAAGAGAACACCAAATTAAATTTCAATATTTTCAATATTATTAGAATAAAATAAAATAAATTTAAAAATCTCTGAAATTCTAAAAATTTCATTAAAAAAACGGAATCAATGTTACACCTCTCAAAAATTCTCTACAATTCTCTAAAATTCTCCAAAACTCTCAAAAGTTCTCTAAAATTATTTAAAATTCTTTAAAATTCTCTATAATTTTCAACAATTTTCTAAAATTCTCTACACTTCTCTAAAATTCTCTGAAATGAAGAATTCTCCTAAATTCTCTTAAATCCTATAAAGTTCTCTAATATTATCTTATTTTTTTATTAAATTATCTAAAATTCTCCAAAATTTCTAAAAAAAATTAATTAAATTCTGTAAAATTCTCAAAAAATTCTCAAAAATTCTCAAAAATTCTCAAAAATTCTCAAAAATTCTCAAAAATTCTCAAAAATTCTCAAAAATTCTCAAAAATTTTCAAAAATTATAAAAAATTCTCAAAATTTCTCAAAAATTCTCAAAAATTTTCGAAAATTCTCAAAAATTCTCAAAATTTCTCAAAATTTTTCAAAAATTCTCAAAAATTCTCAAAAATTCTCAAAAATTTTCAAAAATACTCAAAAAATTTCAAAAATTCTCAAAAATACTCAAAAAAATTCAAAAATTCTCAAAAATTCTCAAAATTTTTCAAAAATTCTCAAAAATTCTCATAAATTCTCATAAATTTTCATAAATTCTCATAAATTCTCATAAATTATCAAAATTCTCAAAAAATTTCAAAGAATATAAAAAATTCTCAAAATTTCTCAAAAATTCTCAAAATTTTTCAAAAATTCTCAAAAAATCCAAAAAATTCTTAAAAATTTCTCAAAAATTCTCGAAAATTCTCAAAAATTCTCAAAAATTCTCAAAAATTCTCAAAAATTCTCAAAAATTCTCAAAAATTCTCAAAAATTTTCAAAAATTCTCAAAAATTCTCAAAAATACTCAAAAAATTTCAAAAATTCTCAAAAATACTCAAAAATTTTCAAAAATTCTCAAAAATTCTCGAAAATTCTCAAAAATTCTCAAAAATTCTCAAAAATTCTCAAAAATTCTCAAAAATTCTCAAAAATTCTCAAAAATTCTCAAAAATTCTCAAAAATTCTCAAAAATACTCAAAAAATTTCAAAAATTCTCAAAAATACTCAAAAAATTTCAAAAATTCTCAAAAATTCTCGAAAATTTTCAAAAATTCTCAAAAAATTTCAAAAATTCTCAAAAATTTTCAAAAATTCTCAAAAATTTTCAAAAATTCTCAAAAATTCTCATAAATTCTCATAAATTCTCATAAATTCTCATAAATTCTCATAAATTCTCATAAATTCTCATAAATTCTCAAAAATTCTCATAAATGCTCATAAATTCTGAAAAATTTTAAAATATTTAATTTAATTGTTTTTTAAATTTTTAGAATTGAAAACTTTTAAAAAATTTGAATTTAAGAATTTGAGAATTTGAGAATTTGAGAATTTTAGAATTTTAAAAATTTTAAAAGTTTTAGAATTTTAGAATTGTAGAATTTTAGAATTTTAAAATTTTAGAATTTTAGAATTTTAGAATTTTAGAATTTTAGAATTTTAGAATTTTAGAATTTTAGAATTTTAGAATTTTAGAATTTTAGAATTTTAGAATTTTAGAATTTTAGAATTTTAGAATTTTAGAATTTTAGAATTTTAGAATTTTAGAATTTTAGAATTTTAGAATTTGAGAATTTTAGAATTTTAAAATTTTTAAAAGTTTTAGAATTTTAGAATTTTAGAATTTTAGAATTTTAGAATTTTAGAATTTTAGAATTTTAGAATTTTAGAATTTTAGAATTTTAGAATTTTAGAATTTTAGAATTTTAGAACTTTAGAATTTTAGAATTTTAGAATTTTAGAATTTTAGAATTTTAGAATTTTAAAATTTTCAAATTTTCGAGATTTTTTGAAGATTTTTGAGTATTTTTGAGAATTTTTGAGGATTTTTGAGAATTTTTGAGAATTTTTGAGAATTTTTTAGAGTTTTTGAGAAGTTTTGCGAATTTTTGAGAAATTTGGAAAAATCTGGAGAATTTTTGCGAATTTTTTTTAGAATTTTTGAGAATTTTCGAAAAAAATCGATTTTTTGAGATTTTTGTGCGAATTTTTGAGAATTTTGGAATTTTTTAAAGAATTTTTGAGAGTTTTCGAAAAATTTTGCGATTTTTTGAGAATTTTGGGAATTTTGGAGATTTTTTTTTGCGAATTTTTGAGAATTTTCTTTTGTGGGTGTCTTTCACATTAGTTGGTCTGGGTTTGCTCCCAGTCGGCCCATTTTTCGCATTTTTCGTGAAATAGTCGTGTGACTTCAGCGGCCACTTCTTGGTACTTTGACTCTTCAAACCCGCAGTCTTGTCACCGCTGGACATACTGTCCAGATGCGGAGTGGTCCATCTTTTCGCGTTCCGGCCGATAACATGCTTGATGGGTTTGTGTTTCGCAGCTTGCCCCATGTGAGTGCTAGGCAGGGATGGAATAATCGCAAAAAAATCAATTTCGCTTGCGAACTTTCTTCACCCGCGAAAGAGAGAGGAGGCAAATCACGCAAAAGAAAATCGCTCCCGAACTTCTCCAAGAAAATCAATCTGCTGATGATTTTTGTGAATTTTCTTGTCGACACAACTTAAAAATATTTATTTCACTTTGTTTACACACATTGCCCATCTACAAAACGTGACAGGTCAAATTTCGACGTGTGACGTTACACTTGCAAGTGTAGTAGTGAAAAAGATATTCCGCCGAATAATCAAGATGATGATTTTTTTAGATTCCTTTTACCGATCTTTCGTGCGCGAGAGAGAAGAGCCATACTCCCTTCGGATTTTTTCTCTTGATGAACGTCCAATGATTTTCTTTTGATGATGATTATTCCATCGCTGGTGCTAGGTCATCTGTTTGACGTGCGAGTCGGTAGCCACGGTTAAGCCTGATTCCCAGCATCTTGCTACAGATCCGTTCCTCCGGATCCCATCAAGATGGCTGTGGTCCGGAGTTTGACCGCCCGCTCAATCAGTCGAATTGACGATAATCAGAATGCTGGGGGAATGAGAGAAGGGAGGGGTAATGAGAAGTCAATTATTAAACCGGAATCTCCTGTACCTTTTGCGTAACATTCCGTCTCCCCGAAGTTTCTCGTAAGCTTCGGCACGCCATGGTCGTCCTCCGTCGCGGCACCGGTGACCAGCTTCCTCCGGTTCTAGCTGGGAGGTGATGCATGGCTAGAATATCCGTAATCTACTCTCACTGTGCTCGGTGCCGGTGCTCTTCGATGCCAGGATCGCGTTCACACTGAGCTTTTTCAGCAACAGCTGCAGCTTCTCGTCGTCCACGGCCCAGGCAGGATGGACACAATTCTTACGGCGGGGCACGCCCTTGCCGCCGAGGCCTTGAGTCCTTTATAGCGCACTAAAAACTAACTAATAAACATTTCACTCGCGATTTGCCGATCCAAAAAAAAAATACTGCAGCACAATTTTTGTTTATTTATGTTTGAGCCGTCTGCGCGAGCGAGCTGCTGATTTTGACAGCAGCGTAACGCATTGGCTGCGTCGGGCGCCACAGAAAACGGCACGGCAAACTTGGTGTTTGCGATATCGCAAACATTTTTTTCCAAATGCGGAAATAATTCTTTCAAAATCGAAAACATTTGTGATGATTTCGAAAACAGCCAATGTTTTCAATTTCATCGCGAAAATTTTTCGGATCCGCCGACCGGATTTTGTTCCGTGGGGAGCCAAACAAATCCTCAATAGGACGGCACTGCAGCAAGGCGGTCGGGTTCCGGAACATACGGGATCTTTTCTGCTCAAGATGGGAAAACGCTTTGTCTGACCAGAAGGCTTATCAAAATCAGCTAGTATGTCACTGAATCAAATTCTTATCTTTTTTAAGATGATATATTTTGAATATATTAGAAATGGGTAAAAAAATAAGAATTTGTAATGGTAATTTTCGTCTAAAAATAGCTTAAAATATTTCACGATTTGTAGAAGGATCATTGCGCTTTCATTTGACAATCATATTGCTTGAATTAAAAAGTTTTTTTATGACAATCATAATGCTGCAATTCAGTTTCAATATTGAGTGCGAGCATGTAACTACTTTAGAAGAAAAAAAAATGTTAACAATGATAATGTGTACCCAAAATACTAGTAAATAAACCCATAGAACAATTTGGTAACGCAGGTTTGTGATCTAAACCAGGTATAAAAGACCAACGCAATTGTTTCCAAATCAGTTCCTCGCCAGCCTCCAAATCAAGCACAGCTTCAAAGATGGAATCCTTCTTCATTCTCGCAGCAGTTCTGGCTTTTGCCAGTTCCAGCCAGGCCGCCAAGACGACCCAGCTGCCTATCAAGACCATCGACAACCAGGCTGAGGGAGTCATTACGGTGCTCATCGACGGTTCCAGCATCACCTTTCCGGCATCGTTCGTAACTTACGCTCAAACGGTATTAGACTGGGTTACAGCATTCCAGACTGGCCCCATCCCATACATTTCTGTGGACACGTCGATTGATGCCACCTTGAAGGCGACGGACAAAAGTCTCACCCTCAGTGCCTTTGGAGTCAACGTGAATGTTCCGGCCTCATCGTTGGACCCTATTCGCTCAATTCTGGAAGTCGTCCTCAATGTGATCGCTCCTCCGCCAAAGACCTCTGGTTAAACTAAGCGTGATTAAAGCTTAAACTTTGTCACCTCAAGATCTGAAACAATAAAATCAGTTTGGACGTCTAAAGAATAGTTTACTTTTTTCAGTTACCGGTGAATGCGAGTTTTATCTACTTTGTTTGTACTTGGTGCTACGCTGTAAAATTAACCTGCTAAATTTACGTTATTTTCAAAAACACTCTGGAAGCATGAAATGAAAATTTGGTTAATGAACTTCAAAAAAAACTTCAAATATGAGGCACACCTGGAACATACTTGTTTGGGACCATCCAAAAACCACGTATAAGCTGAAGGGTGGAGGGACAAGATACGACCACGACGACATTCTAATTTTTGTGCTCAAGCAGCATTTAAAAGACGTCGGGAACACTATGAATTATTTTGAAATTGATTTTCGTAAATCAATCGCGTCCCAATTAAAAAAGGCTTTGTTTAAACTGACTCTAACGACATATTTCAAGGTAACCCGAGATGTCAATAACATTTGCTGCATGAGTATTAGGCTGATGCAAATTCGGGTACATCAGACTGTATGGAAAAAAAATCGTCAAAATATATGGAGAGAATCAATTGTTTCATTTTTTACCTGATGGGGGCGTAAAAATAGTCCGATCCCTACCAATTTTCTTTATTTTAAATTTGGAACCACTCTGTAACAGTTCTTTGGGGGGGGGGGGGGGGTGCGATTAGCGACTGGGGAGGTGAGGGATACGGAACCAAAATTTGTTTTTTTTTGACCCACAACCACAACTGTTTCCGCCAACCAACGATCCTGAAAAGACCACCCTTTTGAAACCCTCTCGCTTTGAGTGTTGCTTTGAGAACCCGGCTTAGCTTCTCAGGGCAGGTCAAGTGGGAACCACTTATTAAAAGCGCGTCAACGGAAACGGAACTAGGAATAGAAAAGGGACTCAAATACCAAGTATTCTTTGAAGGTGCGTTTCGCAAAAGAGTCACACAGAGATATAAACTTCGTATCCACTCATTTATTCTCTGGGGGGCAGGTTTTACAATTTTGGGGGCACGTGCACGTTTGGGGGATAGAGCTCTCTTAATCTAGTCTGACCTGCTACAGCCTAAGGCTGTTTTTTTGTTGCTTCACTCTCAGGACCCTGGTGGATAAGCACGGTTCGTTCGCTGTGCTAGCTGGCTTGGGCTGCTCCGGTGTGAAGCACGCGATGGCGTGGTGCTTGCCTCACGGTGCGCCACCGTGTTGTGGAACGGTCGCGGGTGCCAACGGGAAGAAAGACCTAACAAAAGAACCTTCGCCTGTGAAGGTTCTACAGGCGAAAACGAGAAACCTTAGATCACTGGGCCTAAACTAGCGTAGGAATTTACCTTTGGTCTGCTTTAACACAGCACGCCCGCGGAGGGTGGAAAAGCACTCGGTATGGAAAATTGGCCTAATTTGCAAAAGGTAATAAAGCGATCTAAATTAGTTATCCTAGCAGTTGATCTGGAGTAGCCTCCTACTCACTTCCAAACGCAATTCACTTGGCACACGCGGGTACAATTCGTACGGCAAACTCACTTGGTAACTTCTAAAAATTAGCAACTCGAACACTTCCCTAATGCTTGCGATCTTCGCTAGCGCACGATCTCGGAGCAAATGGCAGAGAGACCTTGACTACGCTAGCTCGAAACCTTGACCGCGAAAAGTCCTCTCGCAAAGTGCCCTTGTTGCTAGGCGTTAAGGCAAATTTGAGAGAATTTCAAAAGGTCGATCGAACCCGCAATCGTCGTCTACGGGAGTTGTAGAGTAGGTCTATTTTTTTAGTTGTAGTGTAGGTCTATAATTTTTAGTTCCCGTGCTCGCCACCTCACACAGTTGGCGCTCGCTGATTTAGGGGGAAATTGATGATCGCCCATGATCGCCCTTAATATGGTTACTACTCCACCCGGAGACGCCACATTTTAAACAATTTTTTCCCGCCTAGTTATTTATTTCCATTTTTAACGCAACAAGTTCTGAGGGGTTACATGTATCTGCCTACTTGCCTGTCTGCTGTGAAGATAAGCGCTTAGTTAAACCAGAAAAACAATTTTTCAAGAGTTCAAGAGCACATGGATCATGGGACTACAGTCCAGACTCGATTATCCGAAGGCCTTGACGAAATTTAACTTCAGATAATCGAATCACGATTTTTTAAATTTCGTTGTCTTAAACTACTCTGAACTGATTTAGAATTTTTAAATCCAAGATGGCGGCAAAAATGACGATGATGAAATATTGGAAACTACGTTTTTAAATTTTACAAGCAATCAATCATTCAAATTTGACTAAAATGGGGTCACCGAACTCGAACTTGATTTTTAAATTAAGAAAATAAAAAAAAAAATTTTTTTCGTGATTCGATTATCCGAAGTCCCATACAAACCCATAACCCTCTACAACCTAACCCCGCCTTTAGACGGGCTTCGATCTAAAAAATCGCCAAAAATCAATTTTCCAACCGATTTTTGATCTTTAAAAAGCATTGGAAAGAAGAACTCTTAAAATTTTAGAAAATTTCAGGGTTGGAAATTTAACTTGTTTTATGTGACTTTGCCAATGTTTTAAAAAATGTAATTTTTTTAGGGATCAACTTTGGCTGTGTTTTTTACTAACATTTTCTATATTTTAAGTAAAAAAAAGTATGCAGTAATTTTTGTAGTGTCCCAGACTATGCCTCTACGCATTTTTTTGCAATTTAAATGATGATGGTGCGATTCTATAGCAGAAAATGTGAAAAACATGCAAAAAATTGAAAAAGTGACTGTAAAAACGTGAAAAAATTAGATAGGCGAAAGGTAATTATATTAGGTGGTAGAGTAGGCCAAATAGTACTAAAAACAAACATAAACTAAACAAGATATATGCAAATTAAAATACTAAAAATGAAACAAGAAAAACATAAAACAAGAGAAGTAAAGTTTGTAAAGTAAATTTGGGCAGTAGAGGGTTAAATAATCGAATTTCTGATAATCGAAACTTTGGATAATCGAGTCTGGACTTATTTCAATAATAAAAAAACAGTTTCAATAACAAGCGGCATTATCAACAAAAGTTTTCTAAGTCGTTTCAACCCTTTTACACAAAGCTCTTTTCAAAACCAACAAGTTTCTTTATTTACAGTTTTAGAATGAAATCAAACCAAACCACAACTGAACAGCTAAGCGACCAAGGACGAACATCAAAACATCTTTCTTAACACACTTTCAAGTATAAAAAGCGTGTCACTTAAGTTCCAAAATCAGTTCCCTGCCAGCATTCCAACCCAGCACAACTTCAAAGATGAAATCGATCTTCCTTCTCGCAGCCGTTTTGGCGTTCGCCAGTTACAGCCATGCCGCAAAGGTCCAACTGGCTGCCGCTGTCAACGGGGACAAATCCTTCACGTACACGGTCGGAACCAACAAGCTAATCGTCTCGAAGACCGTCGCCGACCTCCTGCCAACGATTTCGAACACTGTGACTGCACTTCTCGCTTCGTCCGCGGTCCCTGCTGGCATCAAGCTTCAGGTTACGCTGAACGACGATGGAAGTCTCGTTGTCGGTGCTGGCGATGCTGCCATCACCCTCCCGGCCTCGGTCGTCAACCAGGTCCGTAGTATTCTGGTGTTCGTGTACAAGACGATCAGCACGCTGGCCCAACAGAAGAACATCGTTGGATTGTATTAGAAACTGAAGATTCAATGCAACAATAAAGACTATACAATTATTCAACCCAGAAAATGTTTTATTTTTCATTGAACTTACATTTTTTTTTAAATGAGTCATTTGATTACAACAATCGACTGATGCGCATTTAAAAAAAAATAGTACCTTATCAGCTCGCTGTATTTTTAAAACAGTATGAATAATATTTTCGTTTCAAACTAATCATGTGGATGAGTTGGGCGGCTCTTAGCTCTTGCATACAATCAAAAAATTGCATGCAATTTGTGAGGGTAGCGAACAGCACTAATTCTCCATACAAACTTTGGAGGAAAACCATTCGGCCTTGTCTAAATATTTTTTGAAAAGTTCAAAGTGCATGTGTTTCTAGGGACCTGAAGCTTCATGCTTTCCCTTGAGTTGAGCCTGCGCAGAAATTTTAATGGTGGGTGTTATTTTATGTAAAACTGCACAAAACGAAGGTTGTATTCAAATTATTCAATTTTCAACCATCAAAATATCTTTTTTTTTTTGCACCTTATGCTCTTTGACCGAGCCACGTAGCCCAGTGGTAACGCTTCCGCCTCGTAAGCGGTAGATCGGGGTTCAAATCCCGGCTCGGGCCAACACAACTGGTGATCTTTTCCCTTCTGGAATCGATTGCTTAGTAAAGGGAAGGTAGTGTATCGTCACACACTGGACCTTATCACGACACCTTAGGGAGGGACCTATGGAATGTTAACATTAACCTTAACATGTTAACATTAAGTTGAGAATGAACTGCCACTGAATCCGCTTTGTAAATGCCGGCCCCGATACTCTTCACGGGTGTTCCCCTCAGGAACTGGGAAAGATTTACTTTTTTTACCTTATGCCTGGAAAAGAAATAAGCTGTATCAGTATAAACCAAGCTGATACACATATACTTACCAATAATATCCCAAGTAACATTTTTAAACCAACTAGCCACCACCAAGTTTTATTGAGGTTTTATTGAAGCATCTTGATTGCTTAATATTTTTATTTGGGCATTCACCATTCACAAGCAAGAGCCAATTAATAGGTTCTAACATGGTTTTATGCCTCGGACATAAAACCTTGTGACTATAAAAGCTAAATGGCTTTCAATAAGGTTTTATGAAAGTTTTTATAGAGGCTTGAAAACCAGATGGCAATGCTATTTCAAATGGTTTTATCGCATGCTTTGTTAAAACCTAGGGTGTTGTAGCTGTCAAGTGGCATTAGGCATGTAAAAAGCTCACTTAAAACCATCAGCTCCTAAAAGAGCATTTATCGCGGCCAAATAGCAGTGCATAAATATGGTGCTAAACGCGTGCTCTGATTGAATATGATTGATCGCCATCTTGATTGAAAAAATAATATAAAACTGAAAAATTTGATTTAAAATTGATGAAAACACACATTAATATAGCGATATATGTTTAAAAATATTTTTGCAATTCCGTCGTGAAACTACTTACTTTTCCTGTCATTCTTGAACGACGAAATAGCCTACTTTTCTATACCAAAAATAACAGAATCGAATAGCAACACTTTTCAAATAAATGCTGAAAAGTTCTACTTTTCAGCACTCAAATGGGTGCTGAAAAGTTGAACTTTTCAGCACTTGTTTCGAAAAGTAACACTTTTCAACATTTTTTTTGATTTAAACGATTTATTGACAAAATACACGAAAATTTGACATAAAATTTCACTCAGTGTGTGTTTTATGAAATTGCAAAAAATGTTGTATGGAACTCGTTGCAAAACTTGATTTTTTCAGCACTCTTCGTATTTATCCAACTCGGTGAACCTCGTTGGATAAATGTACAACTCGTGCTGAAAAAATCCTCTTTTTGCAACTTGTTGCATAAACTACTATTTGAACATTTTTTTTTCAAAGAATTGCAATAACATATTTTTTAATATTAAACACTTTGATTAAAAAATATTGATTTTTGATGAAGCGAGTTGAATTTTTTGGCTCTATCTCCCCTACATTTATCAATAAAATTTCAACCGTAGCTGAATTTGAGCCATCAATTGCGAGCTTTCAAATTATTTGGATTACCTCTAATATCTATTATTTACCATCGCCATTTTTGACAACCAACTCCATAATTTCATTTGGCAAGACGAAGACTTAATTTTGCCTAAATAAAACCTATTTAGCATAAGACGTTTGAAGACGTATGAAATGTCATTTTTCCATAACTCCTGACTAGGTTTTAACAAAGTTTTTATCAAGGCTTTGAAGATGTTGTTAGGATTCAGTTGTAAAGCCTTGAACTCCTATGTAGGTTTTATAAATAGGCCGTAACAACCTTTTGCGGAGGTCCTTTTGGGTTTTAAGTGGGGTTTATCAAGGTTCTGGGGAGTTTGTTACGACTAAGGGGTTTTAATGTTGGTATTGGCTGATAGGTTTTATAGCGGTTGTGACAGCTTTGATAAAGCCTAAAATGTTACTTGGGATTACTGCCGGCCAGCGATTACTACATGAAAATCTGCTTGTGACAGCACTTCGTTTTGTGCAGCTCACAATGCCTCACCTTTTGACCTTACCAGATCCCTAATATTCTGAGTTATTTCATTAAAAACCGAAAAAAACTCCGTACATTGTTGTCACAATTCATACGAAAGAAGTTTCAATCTTGGCTCAACGTGGCTTTTAAGACTTTATGAAAACTCACCCGAGGATTGATCAACATCCTAATGCCAACACTAGTAAAGTTACAGTAAAAACCTGGTCTTATCAAACATTCCAAAGTCAATAAGACCTTGACGAGCACCAGTTTACTCAAATGGTTCATTTTGCAACTAATCACTATCTAAGTTAGGCCGTTGCAAATATTTTTTGAAGTTTATGTCCCTCGCCTCCAACCAAAGCCGGGGGGGGGAGGGGGCAAAAAAATGAATTTACGAGCCATGGTTTCAACATCTGAATGAAAAAAAAAATGTTTAAAAATGCAATCATAAGTTACCAAAATATCTAAGTATTGACAAAAATTTTATTTTTTGCAAAAATCAAAGTTTTTTTTGCGGTGCTGTGCATTGCAATTCCATTAAAAAAATCATTTTTTTTTTTAATCCAGCCCAAACATGCTAAAATTGATTATCAATGCAGACCAGGGATGGAATAATCGCCAAACAATCAATTTCACTTGCGAATTTTCTGCACCCGCGAAAAAGAGAGGATTGAAATCACGCAAAAGAAAATCGCTCCCAAAATTCTCCAAGAAAATCAATCTGTTGAATTTTTTCTGCCATTTTTCTTGTTAGCACCGTTCAAAGTTATTAATTTCGTGTTGTTTACAAACATAGCCCACCTACAAAATGTGACTGGTCATTTTTCGACGTGTGACGTTGCGCTTCCAAGTGTATTAGTGAAAAAGATATACCGCCGAATAATCAAGAGGGAGAAATACTGTACCTGAACATTGCTGGAATAAAATCACATCTTGACGAGCTGAAACTGATGATGCAGAACACAAAACCTAAAATAGTATTTTTGACGGAAACACACTTGACAGAAAAGCACGACCTAGACGAATTTGAGATCCAGAATTACCGATGCAGTTGCTGTCTGTCCAGATCAGCACACACGGGTGGGGTGATGGTGTATGTAGACGACCGCTTGGAGTATGAGATTGTCTCGAATACGGTGGCAGGAGATAACTGGTTCTTGGCGATCGACGTGAAAAGTACAACGCTCAATGGAATCTATGGAGGAATCTACCATTCTCCCAGCAGCAGTGACGCTGGTTTCATAGACAGCTTTGAGAGTTGGCTGAGGACGGTCTTCCAGGACTGCAGGACAAATCTACTCGTTGGCGACTTCAACATCCGATGGAACGAACCGGGATACGCACGTGAGCTGAAGAACGTTACCGAAGCCTTAGGGATGAAGCAGATAGTATCAGAACCGACGCGTGTGGGTCCCAGTAGCAGTACAATTATTGACCTTGTCTTTACAAACCTGGAGGGGGTGGAGGCGCGCGTCACTGAAGAGCTTAAGATAACTGATCACGAGACCATCTGTATTCACGTCGGAGAAACCACGATTAACCTACCGGAGCAGAAAAAGAGTTACGTTAGCTGGAAACGGTATACAAAGAAACGACTGCAAGCTGCGCTACGAGCAAAACTGAGGAGAGCTGACGCTGGAGTGACCGTTGGAGAAGCTGCACAAACTTTTGGCTCAACACTGGCGACGGCGGTTGCGGAGCTGACCGATCTATGCAGCAATGACCGGAAAGTCTCAAACGCGTGGTATGGAGAGCAGCTGAGAAACCTGAAAACCGAGCGGGATGATGCCTACAGGACCTTCAAACATACAAAAAGGCTGGATGATTGGAACCTTTACAAAGTGCTTCGAAACCGCTACGTCCGAGGATTGAGATCATCAAAGAACCTGGCAGTAGAAGAGGAAATTCGAAGTTGTCACGGAAATCCCAAGAAGCTTTGGAGAAGCCTGAAATCGCTGATTCGGCCTGGTGGAGAACCTCCAATGGAAATTGTTTTCGAGGGAGCGCGAAGCGAAAGGGAAACGGCGGAACGCTTGAATCAGTTCTTCGTGGAAAGTGTAGAGACAATCCATAGAAACATCCCACCAGCCCAGGTGGAACCAGCAGTAGTACCAGCAGAAGTAAGGGTAAACGAAGATGGCAGCGAGGACTTATTAACGGAGCTTCAACCAATCACCTTGACGAAATTGAAAGAAACAGTCTACTCGTTAAAAGACAGCGCTGGTGTTGATAGCGTGACTAAACGGGTCATGACGGATTCATTTGACGTTGTTGGAGAGCAGCTGTTGGCGATTGTCAACAGATCCCTGGAAAGCGGAGAATTCCCACAACCTTGGAAGCGGACTTTGGTGATACCGATACCTAAGGTACCGAAATCGACGCGCCCGGAAGATCACAGACCAATCAACATCTTGCCACTCTATGAAAAGGTTTTGGAAACTATAGTAAAGGAGCAGCTCCTGGCGTTTGTGGATCGGACGAAAGTTTTACTCGAAGAGCAGTCTGGTTTCCGAAAGCATCACTCCTGTGAGTCAGCGCTCAACCTGTTACTGCTGAAATGGAAACAAGCAATTGAAGAAGGGAAAATTGTCCTATCGGTGTTCGTAGACCTGAAGCGAGCTTTCGAGACCATTGACCGAACCAAACTGAAAGCAGTACTGCGTCGCTACGGTGTTCGCGGTTCAGCGCTCAAATGGTTTAGCAGCTACTTGGACAGCAGAACGCAGGTGACTCGTTACAACGGCTCCACGTCAGCAGCCACGGCAGTAGATCTTGGAGTTCCTCAAGGCAGTGTGCTTGGACCGCTTCTCTTTATTTTATATATCAACGACCTGAAGCAAGCACTGAGACGAGTTCAAGTAAACCTTTTCGCTGATGATACTGTACTGTTTCTGACCGGAACTAGCTTTGAAGAGTGCTTTAACGTGATGAATACTGAGCTTGCCAGTTTTACCGAATGGCTGAGATGGAAGAAACTACAGCTGAATGTCAGCAAAACAAAATGCATGATAGTGACCACACGACCAAGCGACGGCGTAAGCAGAGCGGTTCGGATAGATGGCGAGGAAATCGAGAGGGTCGAGACGATCAAATACCTCGGAGTGATGCTGGACGAAAAATTGAACTTTAATGACCACATTGACTACACAATACGGAAAGCAGCCCGAAAATTTGGAGTACTCTGCAGAATTAACCGTTACCTGACGACTGAAGCCAAAATAGACGTGTACAAATCCCTGATTGCTCCTCACTTCGACTACTGTGCCTCTATCCTGTTTTTAGCAACTCGTCAACAACTGAAAAGAATGCAGGTCCTGCAGAGCAAAGTGATGCGACTAATTTTGAAATGTGATCGTTTAACACCAAGGCAAAACATGCTGGATTGTTTACAATGGATGTCTGTTCGTCAAAGGATCGAGTACAATACGTAAATTTTTGTGTTTCGTGTAACTAAAGGGATGGCGCCCAAATACTTGACAGGTACGGTGGTATACGGGAGGGATATCCATCAGCACGACACCAGAGGAGCTGACAATCTCAGATTGCAGATGTGCAGGAAGGCGTGTACGCAGAATTCACTGTTCTACAAAGGATACAGCATGTACAACCAGCTACCGGAAGCAGCAAAGAACACAAGGAACATCAACGAGTTCAAAAACTTGTGTAAGAATTTCGTGCGTCAACGACCGATGGAGTAAAAGTGAACCACGACTGTACTGTGAGGAAGAGCATGTTATGACGGCCGGCCATCTTCATTATCGGTACATGTCGCATGGGATCACTTTGGGCCTCATATGATGTAAGCTTGATCAAAAGTAACGCGAATCTGGGCGCGGTTTTAACCCTATGTGCTCATATGTGTGTGGGATAGCAAATGATCTCAATACCCTAAATGGAAGCTGCAATCTGAGTGAAAGACAAAAGGACTCTACACAGGATTTTGTAAGAGCGCCTTGAGATGAAGTAAGAGAGGAACGGATGGGCATACACGGAAGTAGAGTTAGATCAAAGGACACTCTCAATAATATACGATAGAATTATGATTGATTGGATGATTTTTTTAAGATTCTGATGACTATTCCATCGCTGATGCAGACAAATGCGTTTTAGATTGTTTTAAGTTGATTTATCTTCTATTTTAATTAAAATTAAATAAAGTTTTTTGAAAAAAAAAACATTTTGTTTGCCCCCTGATTTTTGGACACATAAACTTTGAAAAATATTTGCAACGGCCTTACGAGAAAACAAGACGTCGCCAAAGTAGGAAAGATTTTTCTCAAGACCTTTTTTAGTTTCAACGTATTTTTGGTTATTTTAAATTATATTGCTATTGTATTTACTGGCCAATCTTTTTGAAAATTCCACAACAGGTCACAAGTTCATTTTTTGTTTTACTGATTATTCGGTTTTGAAAAGATCTAGACTAAACCCTGATTTTGTACGGGTACTTAGCATTTCGTCCAGGGCAAGGATCTCAAATCGGAGAGAAAATCGTGTTTTTATGATTGACATTAACTCACACTACTCAAAATCAATTTGTTCACTTTTTAAAGGAAATTTTGATAAATTGATTTTTGCATTTTGTTAAGTCATTTAACATTATTGCTCACAAAACCTCTGAATCTTAACATATAATATCAAATTTTCTGTATACAAGTCACATTAAACAAACAACCATGCTACCAACCACGTATAAAAGACTTTGCGCAATTGTTTCCAAATCAGTTCCTCGCCAGTCTCCAAACCAAGCACATCTTCAAAGATGAAATCCTTCTTCATTCTCGCAGCAGTTCTGGCTTTTGCCAGTTCCAGCCAGGCCGCCAAGACGACCCAGCTGCCCATCAAGACCATCGACAACCAGGCCGAAGGAGTCATCACGGTGGCCATTGACGGTTCCAGCATCACCTTTCCGGCATCGTTCGTAACTTACGCTCAAACGGTATTGGACTGGGTTACAGCATTCCAGACTGGCCCCATCCCATACATTTCTGTGGACACGTCGATTGATGCCACCTTGAAGGCGACGGACAAAAGTCTCACCCTCAGTGCCTTGGGAGTCAACGTGAATGTTCCGGCCTCATCGTTGGACCCAATTCGCTCAATTCTGGAAGTCGTCCTCAATGTGATCGCTCCTCCGCCAAAGACCTCCGGTTAAATATGTCATGCTACAGCCTGTAGCCTACAGGTCGAAGCAGAATAATAAAAATTCTTGAATATTAAAATATTGTATTGTATTTAAATAATTTTTGAATGTATTTTAATCATTTTTAATCGAATCCGTGTTTGTTTTCAATATCTTATATTTTAAGCCTGTCGTTGTTGAATATTTATGGTGGTCATTTTCCAAATGAATGATAATTATTTAGATTCCGTACAACACAGAAAAAAAGTAAATTTGGAAGCTGTAATTTTGAAAGGTTGAATATTACCTCTTTTATTGTGTAATTTTACCTCAATTTAGACTGAAAAAGTGACATAACACCAGAAAAGTGGTAAAATTACACAATTCCAGAGGTAAAATTACTCCTTTTTCTGACATAAAAGATGTACCCCTTCCCAGATGTAATATTACCATGATTTTTTTTCTGTGTACGGAATCCCTAGAATAGACTTGAAGTTGAATCCATTGTAAGGAATACTCTCATTATGAGAAAAATTGTCTATATTGTACAAGGAACATCGTTTCACAATCTTTGGCAAATCTGTTCCCTTGAACACACACTTTATGCTCATGAGGTTTTTTAAAAATAGAAATAAAATACAACTTACTCAAAAAGTGTTTTAAAGTACACAATTAAAAATTAAAAAATGCTTTGACTTGTTCATCTGCACGTTCAAATGCTCGTTACTGAAAAAAAACAGTGAAAATTTTGATTTGTTTCTGAGAAAAATCAAAAATATGTCAGAGATCGCGATGACTGCTACGACGCGATGTAAACTATCCAGAGACCTGATTTTGAAGCGAACGGCATCAATAACTCAAAAGTGATGATGTTGTGCACAGTACGGGACATTTATGCGAATATAAAAAGTAAACAAAATATTCGGATTGAGTAACCTCCGGATAGAGAAATAAAAAAAATCAGTCTGTTTAAAAAGTGTGCACTCGATGTTTGCAAATTGAGAATTTATTCATTGAACATAATTTTAAATTTAAGGCAAGATTTACATACCTAGCATAAATCTCTTTTGGGGCGAATGATCTACTATCAAAATATATGTCGACCAGATTATTATGAAAAATCCACTTACTAAGAAAAGGCTTTATAATAACTCGAAAATTAGCTCTTAATTCTACTTCTTAGACCCACCTTCACGTATACAAATCAACTCTGAATTATAAACGGAACAATTGTCTTTGAGTGTATGCTTGGATGTGAATGTGTGCACCGAAAAATTGTCACTCAATTATCTCGCCACTGGCTGAACCGATTTTAACGGTTTTGGTTTCATTCGTCTCGAACCGTTTTGGGGTCTCAATTGAATATAGAGTATTGAATAATGAGTTAAGAACAGCTCACAATGCCTCGCCTTTTGACCTTCACAGAACCGCAAAATTCGATTTCAATTCTGAGAAATTTTATTTAAAAAAATTCTAAAAAATCATTATTTTAACACTTGTAGCCCCAACGGGGTAAAAAAGGTAGGCAATGCAACTCTACCGGCTCAAACAACCCTTGGAGAAAAAAAGTTGGAAATGTCTTTTTTATTATAACTTAAGACTCATCTGTTTTGGATCTACCTTGTTGTTGATGATTCTTAACATTCTTCGGGATCGAATGCAACAATAATCATCAAAATCGGTTGAGTTTTCACCGAGATACAGCTTGGTGCTTCGCGAAAGTTTTGACCTCGTTGGTGCTACAAGTGTTAAAGAAGTTTCAATCTTGTCGTACTATCTTGACACAGTCTAAAAATTGATGTAAGTGTGACAATTGGCCAAAGGGGTTCTAGGTCAGAACGCGTTTGTCACAGGGACGAACTCGACTAGCGTAAACATTTGTAATTATAACTCGAGACTCTAGCAACCAAATTTAACCAAACTTCAAGACAATGCACAAAATGATCAGCCAAACAAAACAAGTTTGTCATTGTTTAAATTGCGTGCTCTCGTTTTTGTTATTCAACGTCAAACATTAAAACGTGATTTTCTCGGAACGTCAAAAATCGACGTGCGACAAGTTAGCACCACAGCGTCGATATTAATGGAAAGTATCAAATAAATAATGGTGGATTAAGCAACGTTTTTATTTTTGGTTTCATTTAGAACTAGGAAAAACTGTCAAATGAAAATTATTTTCAAAGTTTGTTATGCTGTAAACGGTTGAATATCATGTTTGAATGTTTATCAATTTTTACATTTTGAAACTATTTTAAGTGCTTTGGTTACATGAGAAGAATCCTCTCAATTGTTTTTAAAGTTTTGGCTTCTCTTTGAATCATTCACTATCAAAAACATCACGTGACTTTGTTGTAAGTCATGATTATTCATCATTTGTGCCAAAGACAAGGTTATCAAAACATGAAAATGAAATAATATTTAACGACATTGAACAGCAGTGTCTGAAAAAATTAAAGTATTCCATACAAAAGACAAACTTGACATCACAACATCTTATCTTACCACACTTCGAAGTATAAAAAGCGTGTCACGTTAGTTCCTAAATCAGTTCCCTGCCAGCATCCCAACCCAGCACAACTTCAAAGATGAAATCGATCTTCCTTCTCGCAGCCGTTTTGGCGTTCGCCAGTTACAGCCATGCCGCAAAGGTCCAACTGGCTGCCGCTGTCAACGGGGACAAATCCTTCACGTACACGGTCGGAACCAACAAGCTAATCGTCTCGAAGACCGTCGCCGACCTCCTGCCAACGATTTCGAACACTGTGACTGCACTTCTCGCTTCGTCCGCGGTCCCTGCTGGCATCAAGCTTCAGGTTACGCTGAACGACGATGGAAGTCTCGTTGTGGGTGCTGGCGATGCTGCCATCACCTTCCCGGCCTCGGTCGTCAACCAGGTCCGTAGTATTCTGGTGTTCGTGTACAAGACGATCAGCACGCTGGCCCAACAGAAGAACATCGTTGGATTGTATTAGGTGCTGAACATTCACAGCAGCAATAAAGATTATGGAATAATTAACCCCGTTGTTTAGTTTAATGTTTAGTATTGTTTAGTGACAAGATGAGTTTTTGAAGTTTTGGAAAAATTGAATTATTAGATTTCTGTCATGTTCTCTAGAATTGCATATACATTTTTAGATTTTTTATAAGTCCAGACTCGATTATCCAAAAGCCTTGGAAAAAATGTCACTAGGGATAATCACGAACATAATATTTTTTGTTGTTTCTTTTTTCAATGACGAGGGGTCATACTTAAACCCCTAAACTACTCTAAATTGATCAGGATTTTTTAAATTTACGATGGTGGTTAAAATGGGTTTAGTTGATAGCTGGATTTTCTAGCTTCTTCTCACGGTCGTGGATAGACCTAGGGATGTCCAATTGGTGTTCATAAGTTAAATTGAAAGAAAAAATATGGCTGACAATTGTCTTTTATCACTTCTGCAACATCAAAAATGCATACTTACTAAATATTTATCATGTTGACAAAATATTATTATTTTTGAAAAAAATGATGAAATGATCATCCCTAATCCCTAGCTAGATGTCGCCATGATGCGACCACGTGACCTGTTTGTTTGTCAAAAAAAGCTGCAGCTGGATGGTGAGAGGAAGTTAGGGGGAGGAGGTTTTGACATTTGTAATCCCGCATCTGACCCAACGATCGTTTCCAAGGACCGAGTCCAGTACTGGACTCGGTCCTTGGAAACGATCGTCGGGTCTTACGTAAGGCCTCACGTAAAGAACTGATCGTTTGATATCATTAGTTCATACTGCTTCAGATCAGGAGCAGATTCTCAAGACGATCTCTGGACTGATTTTCTGGAAAAATAATACGAATTAATTTCAAACGGTTTAATACATTCGATTTGGATCCTTATGTGTCGTAAAACAAATCCCCCTTGATTAAGTGTTGGACAATTCATTGAAAAATTTGATAGGATAGAAATAAATTCAACACAGTTTTGAAACCTCAAACGATTGAATTGAATTTGTACTTGCAGATTAGGATAACATTATCAACAAGTAGAATAAATCCCACAAAGATATTTTAAATTGAGTAACGCGATTGATAGTGAAGAATTTATTTTTCATAAAGCGAACTATGAAACTACATATCAAATTTGGTGATATTAAATAAATATAATGATTAATTACCATGATGTAAAAATGTTTAAAATTTGTTACTTTTCTTTACACCGTGGTGTAGGGGCAAACGTGGTTGTCTCTCACCCAGTCGGATTGGGTTGGGATCCCAAATCCCAGAGATTTGTCTGACCACGCCTTCCGTCGGACGGGGAAGTAAATGTTGGCCCCGATCTAACCTAGAGGGTAAGGTCGTTAGCTCAATCCAAGTGTAGGAGTCGTCTCCCTGGGTCCTGCCTCGGTGGAGTCGCTGGTAGGCAGTTGGACTCACAATCCAAAGGTTGTCAGTTCGAATCCCGGAGTGGATGGAAGCTTAGGTGTAAAAAGAGTTTTGCAATTGCCTCAACAATCAAACCTTCGGACACCTAGTTTGGAGTAGGAATCTCGCAATCGAGAACGCTAAGGCAATGCTGTAGAGCGAATAATTTGATTTGATTTTTTTTTAATTGTCTCGGGAATTCCCGATAAATTCCAGGGAAATATACAATCTGTAGAATCGTCACCTTCAACTCACGTGAGCAAATACTTGAGATTGCTATGTTGGTATCATTCAGTGTACTAAACTTTTCAAGGGCATACGATATTCAAAAACCCTTCATCAAACATGTCGCGTATGTTCGCGTTCCAAATCAGGTATAAAAGACTTCATCAAATTGTTTCCAAATCAGTTCCTCGCCAGCCTTCAAACCAAGCACATCTTCAAAAATGAAATCCTTCTTCGTTCTCGCAACAGTTCTGGCTTTTGCCAGTTCCAGCCAGGCCGCCAAGACGACCCAGCTGCCCATCAAGACCATTGACAACCAGGCCGAAGGAATCATCACGGTGGCCATTGACGGTTCCAGCATCACCTTTCCGGCATCGTTCGTAACTTACGCTCAAACGGTATTGGACTGGGTTACAGCATTCCAGACTGGCCCCATCCCATACATTTCTGTGGACACGTCGATTGATGCCACCTTGAAGGCGACGGACAAAAGTCTCACCCTCAGTGCCTTGGGAGTCAACCTGAACGTTCCGGCCTCATCGTTGGACCCTATTCGCTCAATTCTGGAAGTCGTCCTCAATGTGATCGCTCCTCCGCCAAAGACCTCCGGTTAAATTAATCATGCAAGTCCAGGTTGAATAACCAATAAAATTCAAAACATTAAAATTTGTTTTCGTAAACACTATATCGTATGCACTCTCATCTGGTAGGACTGTTGATGAGCGAGCGATTGGTTGCTCACTGCTCACTGTTTGAATTGCTTTGCCTACCCTGCTTGTTGGCGACACTTTCACAACATCCTAGAGAAGTCAAGACCGGTGGGTCTACCGTCATAACAACCAAGAGGTTGATGGTTTTTGACCCCGGGACATACCCACATAGGTAGTGTGGTAGGCTACTTTGCTGATTTGTTGGAATGTCCTGGGTTATCCAAGGACTCTAAAATCTTAAGGTTTACCGTATGAAGCAAGAGGTCAACGGTTTTTAACCCCGGGACAAACCCGCATGTCTTCAGTGAGTATGGTAGACTACTTTACTATCATTGGTCATCCAAGAACATACCAGCAAGGAACATCCCAACACATCAGCAAAGTAGTCTACCACACTCACTGAAGCAGTCTGGATAGGATGCGTTATAAATTTTTTGAAATTTCGACTTGTTTCTTTGGTAAACCTGTTGCACACAATTTCTGAAGTTTCGAATGGACTAGAAGATCCCGAATGTTCCAAAACTATGCTAAAATGTTTTAATAACATAACTACACAAAACACAACTGATTCATTTTGTAAATTTTCCGACAAGTTACGACATCCCAAAGATTCTTAATTTAAATCACATTCTCAATTTAGGTCATGGACATTATGTTTATAATTGACACAGCCTGAACATTGCTGTAAGTGCGACAAATATCCAAAGCGATTTCAGGTCAGAACGCGTTTGACACAAGTATGAGCTCGACAACCGTACACATTATCAAAAATAACTCGCGACTCCGGCAACAAATTCAACCAAACTTCAGGACAATGCACAGAATAATCAACCAAACAAAACATGTTTTTTATTGTTCATATTGCGTGCTCTCGTTTTTGCGGAACGTCAAAAATCGACGTACAGCAAGATAACAGAAATGTACTGCTAAAGAACTAGACATAAAAAAATCTGCAGAAAATCCAATTACATTGACAACTCTACCCTACTTTGTTTGCACAGTTGTGAATAGCTTGAGGGTGATGATAATCAGAAAAAAACAAAAATCTGCCAGTAAATGGAAACCTTTTTCGTCATGAAGATCGCTACGTTAGCACTGTTCGTTCTCATCTTAACGTTTCTCGGTGAAATTTCCGCCAAACGAACGCTCAATCTTTCCCTTGTCACAAACCCAGACGGATCCGCAACGGTGAAGGTTGGATCGAGTGACCTCACGATCGACGCCAACTACCGTGTTGGAGCTGCTGGCATCCTTAAAACTATCAGAAGCTTCCTTGGGAGACTCCGAATCGGCCAACGTTGGACGACGGAAGTGTCGCTGACGCAGTACGACGATGGAAGTGCCCGCATCTCCGTTGCAGGGATGAGCCTTCCCATAGTGGCCCAAGATATGGCGGAAATTAGACAGAGGACAGCGCAGCTTGCGGAACTTCTTGGCCCGGTTGTCAATAACCGTCAGTGGGGGTGACATATTACCTGGGGGTGATAGTGAGGCAAAGTGAATATGAAAATAAACTGGATTCATTTTGTTAAAAATAGCACTTTTCTTTTCTTTTGACTGAAAAATCTAAAAAAAAGACCTTTATCTAATGACCTTTTTGAACACATTTGCTGTCAAGCAAAACGTGTTTGTTATTGTTTACACTGCATGCTCTAATTTTTTATCACATCAAAATCTCGGCCATCGACTTTTTTTGCATGCAGAATCAAGCACCAAATCTTCAGACGTTGTCGTGCAATGTTGTTGCACGTCGCTTTCTGACATTCTGGCATGCATTCCGGGAAAAAAACGAGTATTTATGTCTGTACTACAATAAACAAAACCAAGAGCACGCAATGTAAACAATAACAAACACGTTTTGTTTTGGCTAACCGTTATGGGTAATTCTCCGCCAACTCACACAGCAGTTGCCCCGACCCCTCTTTGATTTGCGTGAAACTTTGTCCTAAGGCAGGCCTGCCCAACGTCCGGCCGGCGACGACTTTTCAAAATAGTTCCATGACCGGCCCCTAACGCTGATCATGGAATATTAAATAAAAAAATTGAGTGTCAAACAGTGCTTCAAATGAGTGAAAAAAAAAGCTATCAATTGATTATCTCTGCACCAAAAACATCCGAGAGTATAGCGGCATTCATTATAGCTTGCGAGATCTCTTCTTGTGTCTCGTGATTCCCAGCGATGACAATCTCTCTCTACCACTCCTCCTCTTTTCCTCGATTATGCGCTCTCACCACTGAGTCTGACAATCTCTCCGAAAACTGCAATGAGAGAACGCGAGATGGCGATCAGGAGCCGACCACGCATGACGTCCCGTTAAACTGCGTTTGCGAAATTGGTTTCGTGGCGGCTTTTGTGGTTAAACACTGTTGCGGTAGCATGATCGTGGAAGCGGGAATGAGAGAGAAAAGGAAAATGTCAATCGCGAGTGTGTTAACACGAAAACGTGTTCGGCTATGTTTGACGCTGAGAGCTTCGATAAGGAGAGAAGAGCAGTTCTGGAGTTTTTTTGAAAAGGTCCAATAAACCAAATTTTCAGTTTTTGCTTTTTGGGTGTTTTTTAATATTCCTGACTCAAGGCGGTTTCAAAAACACCCAAAAAGCAAAAACATGAAATTTGGTTTATTGGACCTTTAAAAAAAATCCAGAGTTTTATTTGAGGCATGAATATTCATTCGGGATAATTGTAGTTGCTGAGAGCTGGTATTTAGAAATTTCAACAACCCTGGTGTATAAATAAAAAAAATAAACTTGAGATAATTTTTTTGCGATAAAATGTTGTGAATTTAACTATTATTTTGATTTGGCTTTGTAATTTTGAAATGTTTTGCCTTCCTCACCTTACTGAGGAAAGGCTATAAAATCACTCGAAATCTGAACTTCTCAATTAGACCTCCTTCATGTATACCTATCGACTCAGAATCGAATTCTGAACAAATGTCTGTGTGTGTGTGTGTGTGTGTGCGTAGGGATGTGGGTCTGTGCACCAAAAAATATGCACTCGATTATCTCAGCACTGGCTTAACCGATTTGGACCGTTTTGGTCTCATTCGATTCGTCTTGGGGTCCCATAAGTCCCTATTGAAAATTATGAAGTTTAGTAAAGTACTTCAAAAGTTATGCTTAAAAAAACGATTTTGACTAAAGTCCGGAAGATTGTAAAAAGGGTGGTTTTTGTAAGAAACCCCAGCATGTTATACATTTTTAGAAAGATATTTAAAAGACCTTTCCAACGCGACCAATACATTGAAAATCTGACAACCCTATCAAAAGTTATTAACAATTAAGTGTTATTTATGCACTTTTTGGAAGCCGGATCTCAGATATCACGATGAAAACGTTGTCCGGAAATATCATGCAACCCGTCGTTGAACAGGTAATCAAAAGACCTTTCCAACGCGTCCAAAACATTGAAGATCTGACAACCCTATCAAAAGTTATAAGCACTTAAGAGTTATTTATACACTTTTTGGAGGCTAATTCTCAGATATTTAGATGAAAACGTATTCCAAATATATCATGCGACCTATCTTTGGATAGGTAATTTAAAGACCTTCCCACGAGCGTGTCTATTTTGGATAGCATTACCCTTTGAATGAGAGGAAGGCACCAACCACCTAAGGGTGGATTAAGTAACGTTTTTTTCTTTCGAATGCAATTTCTGATGTTCTAATTTTATTCATGTCATTTCTTTATTGAAAGTTTCAGAATCAATTATTAAACTAAAAAATGGCACAAGATAACGAATTACCCATTTCGTTAAAAATGTAAAATGAAACAAAAACATGTTTCGCTGTCTAAAATTTTACTATTTTTACCATGTTTACTGCAAATTGAAGTTTTTCTTTTTTGAGGAACTTGATTGAAATTGATTTTTTCAATAAGTGAGTAAGCAAAACAAAATATTTTTTCAGTAAAACTTTGCAGTGTTAACTTTTGTCTAAAAAAGCTTACAGAAATCAATTCAGTCATACTGAAAATAAAGATTGCTGCAAAAAAATCTAGAATTTTTAAAAGTCCAAAATAAGTAAAGAAATCAGCGAGCAAAAATATATTTTTTCATAAATAATTACACAAACAATTTTAAACAAAAAGAAATAAACATATTTTTGAAGTTTATCTATGTGTATCTTTCTAAAATCAAGGTAATGAACTAACACTAGTTTATTTATTTATAGGACACATAAAAAAACAATTTAAAAAAAGCTCTAGACTTGAAAGAACCTTATATTTAAAAAATGTTTACATTTCCAACTTTTGTACCGGCCCGCACTGGTTCAGAAAAATCAGATCTGGCCCGCAGGGCCAAAAGGTTGGGCACCCCTGTCCTAAGGGGTAACTTTTGTCCCTGATCACGAATCCGTTTTTTGATATCTCGTGACGGAGGGGCGGTACGACCCCTTCCATTTTTGAACATGCGAAAAAAGAGGTGTTTTTCAATAATTTGCAGCCTGAAACGGTTATGAGATAGAAATTTGGTGTCAAAGGGACTTTTATGTAAAATTAGACGCCCGATTTGATGGCGCACTCAGAATTCCGAAAAAACGTATTTTTCATCGAAAAAACACTAAAAAAGTTTTAAAAATTCTCCCATTTTCCGTTTCTCGACTGTAAAATTTTTTGGAACATGTCATTTTATGGGAAATTTAATGTACTTTTCAAATCTACATTGACCCAGAAGGGTAATTTTTTCATTTAGAACAAAATTTTTCATTTTAAAATTTCGTGTTTTTTCTAACTTTGCAGGGTTATTTTTTAGAGTGTAACAATGTTCAACAAAGTTGTAGAGCAGACAATTACAAAAATTTTGATATATAAACATAACGGGTTTGCTTATAAACATCACGAGTTATCGCGATCTTACGAAAAACAAAACTTTTTTTCGTAAAATCGCGATAACTCGTGATGTTTATAAGCAAACAACCCCTTATGTCTATATATCAAAATTTTTGTAATTGTCTGCTCTACAACTTTTTAGTGTATTGTTACACTCTAAAAAATAACCCTGCAACGTTAGAAAAAACACGAAATTTTAAAATGAAAATTTTGTTCAAAATGAAAAAATGACCCTTCTGGGTCTATGTAGATTCGAAAAGTACATTAAATTTCATATAAAATGACATGTTCCAAAAATTTTTACAGCCGAGTAACGGAAAATGGGAGAATTTTTAAAACTTTTTTAGTGTTTTTTTCGATGAAAAATACGTTTTTTCGGAATTCTGAGTACGCCATCAAATCGGGCGTCTAATTTTACATAAAAGTCCCTTTGACACCAAATTTCTATCTCATCACCATTTCAGGCTGCAAATTATTGAAAAACACCTCTTTTTTCGCATGTTCAAAAATGGAAGGGGTCGTACCGCCCCTCCGTCACGAGATATCAAAAAAAGGACCTCGGATTCGTGATCAGGGACAAAAGTTACTCCTTAGGACAAAGTTTCACGCAAATCGAAGAGGGGTCGGGGCAACTTTTCCCGATTTCGTGTGAGTTGGTAGAGACCCAAGTAGCACTCATAACTTGTCGACTGTTGAATAATAGTTAGATAGCTGTTTTGAACCAACATACGAGAAAAAATGTCAACACTAGTTAAATATCAGTTTTTTTCACTACTTGTATAACTGACTTATGTAACTCATGAGATGTGTGCCATACAAGTGTTAAAACACAGTCAACTTCACTCTTTTCCAACTTTTACACAAAACATAGGGAATATGCACTCGCTCCTAACTCCATCCAATTTGCTGATTTTCACTATTAAAATAATTTTTGTTGGAACACTTTTGATAAAAACTTACTTGCTCACTTCCTATTGAGCTATTTATCACTTTATTTCACTCGAAAACACTTTTTATGAGCTGTAATTGAACGTCAAAGTTCTGATATGCCAAGATGCTGTTCCCTCATCTGGAATGTTTTACTCGAAAACAGTTTGTTGAATAAAAACAATATTGCACTGTTTGTTTCACTGCTTATCTAACATTGTCGTGTGACGGCATCTTCTAAAAAATGGGCGTGGCCAACCATTCTATAAATAACCTTAGGTTTTCTCGCTTTGTTACACAAATGTTATCGGAGAATAGATTATAAAAACTGATGCTCAACATACATATTCAACTTGACATTGCGTGTTGTTAGGTGGTGTAAATTTGTACATGAGGAATTTAGAGTTTCAAAAATGTTTATGTATTGAAGATTGCACTAGTTTTGATTGTTGACCGATTCATTTGTGAACATATCGCTGGTAAAAGCTACAAAAATTATCAGCTTATAGAGTTTATGATAGAGAAAACAACAAATCAAAATCATAGCGATTTTCAATATTACTCCGTGGTACGGTTCTCGAAATGACAGTTGAAACGGTTTGTTATAACAAAGTTATATAATGGAGTTATAAAAACTGACTTGAAACAAACTTATATAACTTCAATTCCAATGACAGCCTTTGTTCTTTAGCTAACAAAACAGACAGCAACCTTCTTATTGACGATTAGGTCAGCTTATTTACTATGAAGCCCCGTGGAGCAATGCGGAAGAGCGCCTGGACCTGCCATGGAGATAACAACAAGTCGTCGAAGTCGTCGGATCGAATCTTGGGAAAGAGGAAGTTCATCAAAAAAGGAAAATCTAAAAGTTCGCCATGCAGGAAATTTCACACTAATCACATGCGCGCCATGATTGTTTTTCTTTTTTTTTTAATTCAATTTAGAATTATTTCAAATAAATCTTGCAGAAGCAAGCGTACTTTTATTATTAGCTTCGTCGTTGATTTAAATTCTAATAAGAAACGTTTGTTTACATGTAAGTTAGTCGACGGTTAGATAGCTGTTTTCAATCTAACTTTCCTTTCCAGTGTGCGCTTTGATTTGACAGCACAGCCGTAAACCACGCCCCTTTTTTTCGTTGAATCTCTTGTTAGATAGCAGAGTGTTGTCAAATACATTTGTACAACTTACTCTGATAACTTGCATCTTTTTCTGGCAAGTTATACAATAAAAAAAAGTGCGCTTTTTCCAGTTCACAGGAGTTGTAGAACAAGTTGTGATAACGAGGCGGATTGGTTATACAACCAGTTAGGAAATACGTTTATCTGACAAAGTGTGTTGCTTGGGGAATTACCCTTATGTGATTTATCCCGAAGATTGGTTGAATTTGGTTGCCAGAGACCCGAGTTATATGTAGTTACAAATTTTTACGGCAGTTGGGCATGTACGTGTGTTAAACGCGTTTTGACTTGGAATTCCTTTAGCTGGTTGTCGCACTTACAACAATTTTAAGGGTGCGTCAAGTTAGCACGACATGTTTGAAGCTTCTTGCATATTAAGAATGAAAAAAATGCATGGAGTTTTTTTTCGGTTTTTATTGAATATGTCAGGATTGAAATTGAATTGCGGGGATCAGTGAAGGTTAAAAGTCGAGGCATTGTTAGCTGCACAAAATGGCTAAATTGGGCCCAAAATAGATGTGAGACAAGATGGCACGATAAGGGAGAAATGATATCTTTAGTTTCAAGACATGTCTTAGTGAGAAATTCAGGTATGAAATGCGTCATTTGACAAATATCCAACAAACTTGTTTGAGTTGGCGCTTCTGGTAACTATAAAATGATGTACGCATTTTTGCCATCTTCAGTTTCTTATCAAATCTTCAAAGATGAAACTAATTCTAATTTTATCAGCTGTGTTAGCTTTCGTTGGCTTCAGTCAGGCTGCCACCACAGTTCAAATGCCTGTTACGTTCAACAACAACCTAGACAAATCCTTCACAGCGACCGTGGGCACCAGCAGTGTCACCGTTCCGGCCTCCATCATGGCTTGGGCTCCAATGGGATTGAACATGCTATCTTCATTCCTCACGACGCGCTCGCCAAATAATCCGCTCTCGCTGCCAGTTCAGGTCTCGATTAACGACGATGGAAGTATTGGCTTAGGTTCGATGGGCATCACCTTCAAGTTCCCGGCCACGACTGTGAACCAGATGCGGGGTGTGCTGAAATTATTTTTGACGGTGACCAACACAGCAAAAAATAATGTAAAAATGGAAGGTTGAAAACAGAATGTTTAAAAAACAAATGATGAATTTTACCTCTATAATTGTTTTACACAAAAAATGTGTAATATTACCTAATTTATGATGAATATTAAACATTATTTTTGCTACTCGTATACTTGAGTAATATTCATCAAATTTAGGTATAACATTTTATCATCTTTTGACACAGGGACTTTGACAACTGTCAAACGCAACGTTTTGAAAAGTGGTTGGCAGAAGCCTGTCGGATCGTGATTCAATCGTCGCATATCCGGGAGTTTTGGTCGCTCGTGCGTCAAACAATCGTTGTAGATTCCGTGCCGCCGTCGTCGTTTGTTTTGGTGAGTTTGTGTTGGTGCTTCTTCCGGTTCGGTTTGGGAGAAGTTGCCAGTGTGTTCGGATGTTTTCGTCCATAAATTACACATTTTTAAATGCAATAATACACATTCTTTTGTAAAATTCAACATTTTTGCGGTAAATTTCATCTTTTTTAAGGTAAATTTCATCATTATTTTAGGTAAATTTCATCATTTTCTGATGAAAATTCATCATTTTCTATGGTAAAATTTATCATTTTTGTTGCCACAATATCTGTCACCATTTCCTGATGAATATTACCATCATTTTTTTCTGTGAAGCAACAGCATCAAAACAGGGGTAAACATTCTGAAACTTAAATATTACTGCCAGAAAAAATGATTCGAAAACTCGGTCCCAACAAAGTCTACCGACAAAATCTTGTAAAATAAGCATATGAATAACCAAAAATAGTTAACTATCTGTCTTAACAAAAAAAGGCGCTGTAAAAAATTACTTTGATTTGAAATTTCATTAAATAACATTTTGATTAAATTGAATGAAATGAAAACTAAATAATCTTATTTTTTAAGATAAGCACAGCCATTAAAAAATCGGTCGACAAATAAAACCATTGAAACAATCACCAACAATGTTTTTGTCTCCTAACGACGAATGACAATAACTATCCATACAAAATTGCACGTGATTCTACAAACCTCTAAAAATGAAATAAAAAAAAAATCCGCGACTGTTTTGTCCGGAGTCTAAAACAGCCTTTTATGTTTCCCCACTTTTGATGGCACTCGATTTCAGTTATGGATAAATTTGTACACCACGATTTGGGACAGCTGTTAAGCCTTGTTTCGACTGCACAATGTTTGGATATTGTTGATTGGTTGCGGATAGAACAGACACAAATTCTTCACATTTAAAGCCTTTAAGTGCTCTAAAACCTGCCAGTCCCTATTCAGACCGTAGTCCCGATTCGCCCAAGATGGGTATTTGACTTCGATATACTTTGAATGTCAAACCAAAACCAAACCGGCATGCTAATCCTTATTTCTTCCCCGGTGAATGGTTGAAATGGGAACAGCCAGCAATGGACAGCTTTCATGGTGCTGCCTGCCTGTCCTGGTAGAGTTGGTTTTAATTCCCTGTAATCAATTTCTAAGCATTTGGAGTTGGATAATCATCACATATACATGACGAAGTCCATCACCATCTCCTTGCGAATGCGAATGGTTGATTTTGCTTGCTTTCTAGTGAGGCTTCAATATTTACCAAGCCACTGGCTTCTCCTTTCTTTACTGCAATCATTCGGACATTCGAATTTGCAAAGATTTGGTAACAATGAAGGATTAAGTAATTAAAATTTAATTTGCAAAAGGTTATGTACACTGTAAAAAAATAATAGTACCAAAATCCTAAATTCTAGGAATTTTGGCTCCTTTCCTTATTAAGTAATCCAAAAAACCCGATTACTAAATTAGGAAAAGAGGCAAAATTCCTAGAATAAAGGAATTTGGTACTATTTTTTATTTCAGTGTATAACACATTCAAACCTGTTCTTTAAAAAAGTCAGAATGTGACATGCGAAATAATAGCACGATTACGACGAAATGCGTCAATTAATAAAGTTGACACAATTCTGCCCATATTTGCACTGTTGGCAAATATAAAAAGATGCACACACCGTTTTTCGCAAATTCAGTTTCTTGTCAGCACCCAATCGGCTCACATCACCAACGATGAAAGCGGTTCTCACTCTGGCAGCCGTGTTGGCCTTCGCGGGGTTCAACCAGGCTGCGACCACTGTTCAGGTGCCCCTAGCCTTCACCAACAACGCCGACAAATCGCTCACGATGACCATCGGCCCCCAAAGCGTCACCCTGCCGGCGTCCATCATGGCGTTTGCTCCGATGGGGCTAAACATGCTGGGTGGATTCCTCCGTAATGGCGATCCCGGCGCTCCATTTTCGCTCCCGATCCAGGTTGCGGTCAACGACGATGGAAGTTTGAGTGCAGGTGCCATGGGATTTATGATGCTCGTTCCGGCCGATATCGTGAATCAGTTTCGTGAAGTTTTGGCGTATGTGCAAACATTGATCAGCCCACCGGTATAGTGGGTAAAAATCCAGACTATAGATGAAATTATATTTAAGAAACTAAATAAAATTAATTTCAAACTTTTGATTTCATGCTATTAAATGAATTTCAATCAAACGCAAAACGGGCTCAAGTCTAAGAAATCTAATAGGGTAATCCTCCCCCAACTCACACAACAATTGCCCCGACCCCTAGTCGATTTGCGTGAAATTTTGTCTTTGTCTCTCCGTTTTTTGACATCGTGTGACGGAGGGGCGGTACGACCCCTATCATTTTGAACATGCGAAAAAATAGGTGTTTTTCAATAATTTGCTGCCTGTGACGGCGATAAGATAGATTTTTTTGTCAAAGGGACTTCTATGTAAAAATGAATGCCCGATTTGATGACGTACTCAAAATTCCGAAAAAAACGTCTTTTTCATCGAAAAAAAACACCAAAAATGGTTTAGAAACGCTGCAATTTTTCATTACTCAACTTAATTTGTTTTTTTTTTGAAAATGTCATTTTAAGGCAAATTTAATGTGCTTTTCAAATCTTTAACCCAGAAGGATTTTTTCATTTTAAACAATTTTGTTCATTTTAAAATTTCATGTTTTTTTCTATCTTTGTAGAACATTGTTACACTCTGAAAAATAACCCAGCAAAGTTAGAAAAACACGAAATTTTAAAATAAAAACTTTTGTTCTAAATGAAAATATTACCCTTCTTGGTTAATGTAGATTCGAAAAGTACATTATATTTCCCTTAAAATGACGTGATGACATGTAAAGTAACGGAAAATAGCAGAATTTTCAAAAACTTTTTAAGTGTTTTTCTAAATGAAAAAGACGTTTTTCGGAATTTGAAGTACATCATCAAACCGGGCATTTCACATAAAAGTCCTTTTGACAACAAATTTCTATCCCATCACCGTTTCAGGCTGCAAATTATTTTAAAAAAACACCTCTTTTTTGGCATGTTCAAAAATTGAAATGGTCGTACCATCGTCACGAGATATCAGGGTTTCACGCAAATCGAAGATGGATCCGGGCAACTTTTCCCGATTTCGTGTGAGTTGGTAGAGAATAACCCAATATAAGGTACACGTTATATTCAACATACACAGAATAAAAAAAACAATCCCCGTAATCGTGAATTTCGTTCAAGAATGTGAGAATGACGAAGCAATTTATTCATGGGTATGGTGCATTTGCAGTGTAAACGTGATTCGTGATTCTTCACACTCACGAATTCGGGCTTAAATTATTGATATTTTTCCGTGTATAGCATTCTCTAAATGATGCTTTTTTCATTTGGTGTATTCCATACCAAGTCTTTGAACAGCTGTTGTAAAACAGGTTGTTCACAAAGTAAACGATTGGTAAACTAGACAGATTTTAGGGAATTGAAAAATATTATGAAAAATTTTAGCGCATGTACGTTAGGGTGCCCAGAATATGAAACTTCTTTTCAAAACCTCTTTCCACAAGCTGAATATGGTTCCTTGAGCTATGCTAGGACTCTGGGTCAAACATGAGCGAAATCGAAAAATATTTACCCATTGAAACTCAAATGTTAAGTTTGTACGGAAAAAAATCGAAAAAATGTATGGAAAACTCATTTTTTTACGGTTTGGTCTGCACGATGCGTTACTTATTCCCTTAAGTGAAATTCTCAGAGAAAATTTAATGCTCTATAACTTTGTAAAATAACCAAAGTTTTAAAACTCGATCTTGAAAAGTTATCAGCGATTTAAAAACCCGATTCAATATCATCAGAGGTGAAATAAAGCCTTTCTTACAAAATGATGAAACTCCGACAAATATATAGGTGCAATTTTTCAGAAACAAAATGATACCACTCAGTGAGAATTTGACCTAAAGTTGTGAATCTTTTTAGGCCAAACCTCGAATGGCATTTTTTTAAATTTCAGAGGTTTATTATGGGTCGAAAGATAACTATATTTAATTAAGAAAAACATATTATATTGACATTATTTGAAAAAAAAAATAAATGCTTCTCAGTCTTTAATGTTAGTCTATAGTTAACTTAAAGTAATATGTATCCATGTTGCACTTTGTCGATCTATTATGAGAAGCCAGAAAAAACACTTTCAGGCGCAGCGTAAATGTGCTGGCGCGTATAGTTTGACTTGACGACTTGTCAATGTTTCAAGCGAGAACGAGCCGGGATTTCGAAGTTGATGTTAAGTAAACAGTTTATGGCGCATGTTTTCGAATGGCTATTTGTTTGAAATTGAATTCTTTTAATTTGATAGTGATATCTGTAAAATAGTCCTAAAAATACCTCTAAAAAATGGCTTTGACCACATTTCCTGGTCAAAAATTGTGAATCGAAAATGGAATATTCGTCTTCCACCACGGCTACAAATTTGAAATAAAAAAATTGTGGGTTTTACGAGCGGTTTTCCAATGATGGAAGACACAACTTTTTAAGAGCGGATACAGACATCAAACAAGTATTTCAGAAAAAGAGCTCTTGAAAGTTAGGCTTCGAGTTCCGAGTTTCGGGCCAAAATTCAATCGAAAGAGCGCATCATAACCTTCAAATTAAAAATAGGATTTTTTCCTGGGACGATTCCCCGCCGTGCACATTTTTTTTTAAGATTTCGGAGAAAAGCGTTTAATTCAAAAGCAAATGTAGATACTGGAAGTATCCAGGACCTTCGTTCCGAGGAGTGTGTGAGATTATACTTTTCAGATTTATAACACTTCACTTTTACTCACTTTTACAACCTTTTATTACAACACAAATACAATTACAATTACTGTTTAAGGATCACAATTCAACACGATTTGAAGATTAGCAAAATAGCCTACTGAACAGCCGAATAACTCTATAACTGAATAACTGATTAATGGTGTCCATTCGATCACCTTTTATACTAAGGTCAAGATTAGTATCCCATCCCCACTCTTTTGTACTAAAATATCGATTCTCTCGATAATTGGAGGGGAAGTGACCTTGGTTCGGGTCAATGACCGCGAACGCGTGGACATTCCAAAGGTATCGGAAATTTCCACTACTAAGTGATCTTTGGACTTTCCCACGATCAAGTTAGTGGAAATTTCCATTGTTGTTTTTCACCTTTGGACCCGGGGCGCTGTACTTAGATGTCGCTATTCCCCGGGTATCATCCCCAGGCGAGAGGTCTTTTTCCCGCTTGAACCTCTTAGCCTTGACCTGCCCCAAACACCGAACGGTGACGTCATAATCCGAAGCGCACTTGCTACCGGACTTGCTTATCCCTGTCCTCCCTTCATAAATTGATGCCCTTGTGTGCTATCGTCAGGCGTGATTACGTCACAGCCCAAATGCATATCGTCGCCATCGTGCTAACTTGTCGTACGTGCATTTTGGGCCAAATTGAGTTAAGAAAGCCATTTTGTGCAGCTCACAATGCCTCACCTTTTGACCTTTACTGATCCCCAAAATTCGATTTCAATCCTGAGATATTCAACAAAAACCAAAAAAACTCCGTGCATTTTTGTCACTTTACATATGAAAGTAGTTTCAATCTTGTCGTGCTATCTTGTCACTCCATGAAAATTGATGTAAGTGCGACAAAAGGCCAAAGGGATTTCAGGCCAGGAAAGTCAGGATGCGTTTGTCGCACGTACAAGCTAGACTACCGTAAACATTTGTAATTATAACTCGGGACTCCAGCAACCAACTTCAACCAAACTTCGGGACAATGCACAGAATGGTCAGCCAAACAAAACGTGTTTGTTATTGTTTACATTGCGTGCGCTCGTTTTTGTATATTCAAGGTCAAACATTAAAACGCGTTTTTCTCGGAACGTCCAAATGGCGGGTGCGACAAGATAGCACGACGACGTCGATATGGAACCAGGGCCGAGGACTTAATAAGAGGTGTGCTTTATTAGAGTTGCGCACTTTTCCTGGGAATTATAAAATCGGTAAGGGTGAGGGCGAGGAGAGGTGTCGCCGACGTGTGCGGGTCCGAGTCAACCGAGGGCAAGAATGCCAAGGTTACTAACTGGGGAAATTAATCAATAAGTGAGAGCCTCCTTGACTCTCTCTCTCTTTCTCTTTTGTCTGTTCTAAAGAGAGAGTAGTGGAGAGACGGACCTCTGGCTTTAGTGATGCCTCGCCAGCCTTGTTGCTAGGCGGGGATATATGTACGTTTGGATTATAAAATAATGTCTGGGCGTGGATGAGGGTGTGAGTTTAAGTAGGAATTTAGGTTCGCTACACAAACCTAAAACCATTCTTTTGTAAGAAAGGCAAAAAGAAAATTTACACAGATGCTTAAAATAACCCAAAAAACTGTTTTCCGCTTGTAGAAAAGGCAGTCATTTTTTTCTGGGCAACCTAATGTACGTAGGGGAACTATACCCTTTCTCAGCCTATTTCTATTATCGGCCTATCAGCACTTTGATAATGGATTACAGCTTTCATAAAGTGTTTTTAACTGTTCCAAAGTAATAAATAGCTCAAACAAAAGTGAGCAAGCAACTCTCCATTGTTAATACATCTGAAAATGTTGATTTAATAGCGGAAATCGGCAAAAGTGATGAGAATTGGTCGAACGGCTCAGAGTGATTAAAATGGGCATATTTCCCCTATATTGAGGTTGTCCAATTCTGAATTCCGAAAAGATGTGGTGGCCCGTTTTAGAATAAATCGAGATTTTTGCTTGTTTCGATAGTATAAACATTAGAGTGTAACAAAAATGACTTTTTGGCAGCTTGAATGCTTGAATGGTTTGTTCCGGTGGGCGTATTGAGCCCAAATCCAAAATATGAGCTTGATTTGACGTAACAGGAGCTGGCGCTTTGCATTTGAATTTTAAATACGGTTCGATAGTATAAACAGTCCCACCAAATTTGTGCTTTATAAGAAAATGTGGCAGTGCGTGGCCGAATGGTTGCGCTGTCCGCTTTGTAAGCGGATGATTCTGGGTTCGATTCCCATCTGCTGCAACCTTCCATCGGATGAGGAAGTAAAATGTCGGTCCCGGCCTTGGTTGTTAGGCCGTTAAGTCATTCCAGGTGTAGGAGTTGTCTCCATGCCATAAGTCATTCCAGGTGTAGGAGTCGTCTCCATGCCATAAGTACAAACAACACACCAAACCAAGCCTACTCCGGTGGAATCGCTGGCGGCGGTTGGACTCGCAATCCAAAGGTCGTCAGTTCAAACACTGGGGTGGAAGGTTCCTTGGAGTAGAAAGTGGTTTGTGTGCTCTCCCCATTCAAGCCTTCGGACTCCTAGGTTCGAGCAGAAACTTGCAATAGAGACCACAAAAGGCCCGGGGGTCGTTAATGTGGATGGTTTGATTTTTTTTTTTTTAAGAAAATGTTAAGTTCGAGTGCTGTGTATGTTTCGAGTGGAATGACCCATAATTTAATGTTCTAAAAACAGACTCATCAATGTTTTCGTCTTTTTTAAATGTTTATTAAGATGATTTTTTCATGTATTCATTTTAAATATTATTGAGTGACCTGTGATTGGATTTTCAGCTCAATCCCAATGATCTTCTTGTGAGTGATGGTTCTTGTTGTGTACCTTCGCGGTCTGGCCTCCCTGGCCCGGTGGGGTGATCATCGCTACGATATTCTTCAAAACTGTACTAATCTGTGCAATGTTCTGGGCTGGAATGGTCGCCGGCATTCCCGCGAAGCTGATGCTGGCACTCCCGTCGGCATTCGTCGTAATGGGCAACGAAACGGTTTGGGTTTGACCTGCCGGTCCTTGCAGGGCCGCGGCCAGTGACATCAAAATCATTGGGGTGATTCGAATGAACTCGGATGGAACGGTCAACTGGTTACTGCCCACGGTGACCGCTAAGGATTGGTCCGCGTTTGGAGTTTCCTTGACGGTGAACTGGTACGTGGTCGAGGCATGGCTGCTGGCGAACGCCAACAGTGCTAAAACGGCGAGAATTTTCATTTTTGAGATGAGTTGACGGGGTCGGGTGCTGCAATGGAACTGGCCCTAGCGTTGAGAGAATTGCCGTTTTATAGCTGTAGTTGTTGCATGTGATGAACATTTTCAGTGCAGACTGTTACTTGTATTTGGCGTCGATTAACTCTATGGTAATTCTTGCTTAAAAAAGAAAAAAATCTAAATGGTACAAAAAAAAATACAAATAGAATACTTTAATTTCCTTCAACGTAGATTTTTTCAAGCTGTTAAATCACTGTAATTTAAAAAAAGATGTTATGAGTTGACGTCAACCTCTTTGTTTCAGCTGTTAAAATACAGATTTCGCTAAGGTTTATTTCAAAACAGGAAATACTCTTACAAAATACATTCAAGGTTCACTGCAAATTTTCAATTTACAAGAAATTTTAAATAAAAGGAAGCTTTCAGCCGCAAACAGACCAGTTCTTCTGCAAAACCTTACATCAAAAACTCAACCTGAGATGCATACCGCCACCATTCTAGCAGTGCTGGCCTTCTTTGGGCTCAGCCAAGCCGCAGTTTACCCGTTTGCGGTGTCCATTACTCCGAACGTCGATCAGTCCGTAACGGTCGTCGTCGGCAATAGTCGGTTCGCCCTCCCGGCCAGCTTCGTTGCGGACTATCCAACCCTGCAACGGTTGTTCATAACGCCGATTTCAAACAGCCCCGGAACAACCTCCACCATCACGGTGTCAATCACGATGAACAACGACGGAAGCGTTACGTCAAGTGTCCAAGGTGCGGAAGGAACCGTGCAGGGAACCATGCCGGCTGCGATCGTCAACCAGCTCCGGACAGTTTTGCAGAGCATCATCGGAATGATTGACCCGGTGAAAACACCGCCGAGGGTTGGCAAAAAGTTCAAGGAATCGAAGGAATCCAAGCATGGGAAAAGTCGTCACCACCGTCATTAAGCTACAGAGCTGGTAGAATCGTTAAATTTTCAAAATAAAAATCATCAAATTTTTAATAAAAAGTCCAATTGATTCAATCTTTCTTTGAAAAGTAGAAATTATTAAATTAATGGATTATTCGAAAATTAGCAAATTTCAAAACATGGCTTTGGTAATAATTTTATTGCCTCTCACTGGTCATCAAAAACTACTGAAACTAAAGTATCGCTGAATCTGCTGAATCCATCCGGGAATATCGAAGCCATGCCGTTGCAATCTCCACAGAAGAATCCTCAGCTGCTGTGAACTCTGCAAGCAAAGATAAAAAACAGAAAAAAAGTTAAAACGACTGTAATTGAAACCCACAAACTTTGCCCGGAAAATCAATTTCAGCTAACTAATCCCTGAGTCCCCCCTATTGGATTTGGTCTCACCTGCAGCATGTTGAGCACGTTCTCGAACTCGCCGCTGCCGACCTGCTCGAAGAAGTACGAAAAGTCGTTGCTCGTCTCGAGCTTGTCGAAGAAGAGCAGGATTATCTCGTCCTGCGGCAACAGTGCCAATATGTCATCCACTAATCCGTTCAGGCCTCGGGTGGTCAGATTTACTGCAGGACGGACGGATGGACGGCAGCCAATCCCAACGGAGAAGCCCCAGCGATGGCAGCAGCAGGACCAGGATCCGGAAGCGACAGATAGGGAGAGACAGAAAGGGATATAAATTCATCAACATGTTGACTTTGGATCATAACAGCACCCACACACACTCTCTTATTGATAACGTGAAAGTTTGATTGGGTTTACTAGGGTTGTGCTAGGAAATTTATTTTTATTTTTTAGGATGTTAGTCCCCCACAACCCCTCTTTCAGAAAAGTCTTTTTTTTTTTGTCAAAAAGACCTCATGAAATTTGTCAAATTTGTTTAAAATAAAAAAAAACTTATTTTTGACTAATTTATTATTAGGGACCATCCATAAACCACGTGAACACTTTTTTGGGATTCTCAACCCCCCCGAAGGAAGGCGCCCTTCGTGGACAATTGTTCATACAAAAAATATTTTTTGTATGGAGAGTGGACAATCGCCATACCCCCATGGGGTTCCTTAGAAAAAGTCTCCGCTAATTTCAAATATTTTTTCACCAATTTGTATCAAAATAAACAAAGGACCATTCTTGACAAAAAAAACGTTCTCAAATAAGTACCAGCTCCGTTTTTGTCAGCTTCACAGCTAGTGTGCCCAATTATAATTGTCTATCCGGAGTAGATATCAAAATCAAACCAAATATCCAAAACATCCGCCTGGCACTAGAACCCCTTTGAAATCGCATTTGAAAGGTAAACGTCAGCATCACCATAACGCCCAGCAGGGATTTGTGCATAGGTGTTGTATCGCAACCGATAGTGTAGAAACCGTTCGATACTGCTGATGGCTGGTATGTACGGCAATCAAGCGCATCCCGGGCAAGTATTAATTTCTGAATAATTCTATTGGAAGCCACAACCATTTCTTCCGGCTGCAGAATAATTAAGGTGTGTGTTTTGTATTGTGAAGTGTATCTGTCTGTTGCTTAGGCGCGGACCATGCGATTGAATCAATCAAGTTGATTTTTTTTAGGCGAGATAATCTCAAGGTATGAGAAAATTCCAAAATTGGTTCTGCCTGTGCTAAGAAAACGGAGTAACAATTTTGGTCACATACACACACACTGTACCGAACTCAAAAATGAATGTTATATAAACCAAAACTATACAAGGATGTGGCCTATACGCCAGTGATAATTAATGTTAACTTTTTAGTGATCAAAGTGTCATAAAAATTGACATTTTTGTAAACATGTAATTTTACGGCATATACAGTGAGCGAGCCACACCCAACATACGAAAGGGTCATTATCATGCAAAATTTGCTGATAATTTTGAAAACTACTTTTAAAAGAATACGATCAAAATTATCACTTTCATCAGTATTTTATTCTTAAATTTCTGATAACTCCTGAAGACTACATGTGAACCCCATATGTTTACACAGCAATTCCATTTGAAAAGGGCACAAATCGAAAAAAGTTCCCCGATTGGGCTCAACATTTTTGTGGGGGTTCCTTGGCAAAAATAAGTAGACGCGTAGGGGAAGGTGGGGCAAGACGACCATATGGGGCAAGAGGAACAATCGCTCGTACGGCCGTAATTTTTACAATTTTGATTATTTCCAGTATGAGGAAATGTTGCTAGCAATGCAATTAGCTAATTCTACTACCACATAACCGCCAAAACGACGTAAACGCCACGGGGCTTAAGATTTAATGAAGTTTTTTCAAAAGCTTTGTTTTCTTATAATATTTGGAAACTACCAAACAAAGCTTAGGGTTCGTTTTAACGTGAAGACTTCCATCATTGCCATGATTTTTCGATCAAAGTTATAAATTTTGCGTCGCCATCAATATTTTGACAAAATTCCTTCTTCAAGTTGTTTAGAATGGTGTCTACACATGCTGATTCATTTTGGTAACGATTATCCCATTCCTTGCAAAGTTATGGAAATCGTCATTAATCAATGATTGCCAACTAGGACGTCAATGATTGTACCACAAAATTATATAAATTTTTAAACACATTTGGTTTAGACCAAAAACTCTTTCAGTGGCTTCAAGAAGGCAACAACCGGCACATGCTGATTCATTTTGGTGCAGAAATTCTTTAAATTGAATTCAATACAGAGCATTTTAGTGTGATGATCAAATTTCTTTGAAAATGATCAACGGCTTCACCTCAAGGCTCATTTTATAAAAAATGCTATTTTTCCTAGATCAGTAGTGTCCCTACCAATGACTTGCACGTATTATAAAGTATGATTTATGTTTTGGTTATTTTTGTAGAGAGTTTTTAAAAAATCTTGTTTAGGTGGGGCAAGTGTACCATATGGATTTTTAGTTTGGAAAAAATTACGAATTGCAACAACGTAATTTATTGGGAAATAAATACATGAAAGTACTTAAAAACTGATAAACAATTGTGAAAAAAAATTCTATTCAAAATAAAGTGACATTATGAAAATTTACTATTTATCATCTAAGTAATATTTTTTTTCGTAAAAACGATAAATTTTTTAGTAAAATATTATTATATAATCTAAAAATGAAAGAAAGTATTCAAATACATTCTAATCTGATGTATCTAAGTGATAACAGTTCAATTGTTAGCAAATTAACATGTTTTTTCATGCATTGTTCATCTTGCCCCAACGGGTTGTTCGTCTTGCCCCACTAGTTGAGTAGAACGTACGAAAAATCAAAAATTTTAAAATCAATTTTTTACATTAAAAAACAGGATTTTTTTAAAAACTTGTTCTAACAAAGTCTTAGTCAAGACCTAGAATAAGATGATTATAATAAAATCCGACAGATTTTTTAAATTTTTAATGAGTAATAACGAGCATTTCCTTAGCTTGTTACACTTGCCCCACTTTCCCCATTTTTTTTTTTATTTGGCCACCCTGACCTACACTGTGCTGGAGCGGTCCCAAAAGTGGCAATTTTCGTAAATTTTCTCAAAAAACACATTTTTCAAAAAATCATAACTCCGCTCCAGTTCAACTGATTTTAGCTGTCATGAATGGATTAATGGAAAAAATAATTTGAGGACCAACAAACAAGAAAAACATTTGAAAAATTCGTATGAAAACTTAAAATGGCGTTCTGACCATTTCTGGACCAAACATGTCTATGTCTGAAAATATTTTTATCGGATTCCTCGGAAAATTTTACGTAGCATAGGGTAGAGTAGTCATCAATGAGACACGGGGAACAATGATAAAATGGCTCTCACAAGTCGTAGTTTCAACCAATCAGGCTCATATTTGGGGGAAAGGTGTGTCTACTGGATACACGTCTGCCATATAAGTGGCTTTGGTTATGGACGCTCCCTTGAAAAGTAATTCATAAATGTTTAATTCTGGGGTGTAAAAGTAAATCATGGACAAAAAATACTTTTTCGCTCGTAGGCTGCCATTTACACCAAAACTAATATTTCTTCAAATGTCTTTCGACGTTCCATAGGGATTGAGTTGGGCTACAATGTCCTTTCATTAGATTTGGCCAAAATTTAGAATACACCCAGAATCCAGGACTGTCTCATTGTTCCCCACTCATTTCAGCCCATGGGTAACAATGAGACACTTTGATTTTTCTTCAATAAACTTTTCAAAATTGATGGAAATCTTTCAAAACATGAATTAAAAGTGATTTTTGGCATATTTATAGAGTTCAAACTTCATTTAACCAAAAATACAAAGTTATTTGGTATTAATATATGGATTTTACAAAATTTAAATACTTTTTAGTGTAACTTTTGTTATTAAAAGTTTCATGTTGGAAAAATTGCTCTAAAATGTTCAAGGCAAGTCACCTGCAATGGAACAATACAAAAAAATGATGTTTTGCTAGAAAAATGTTGATTTTCGTAGAGTGTCTTATTGTTCCCAAGCTGTCTCATTGTTCCTGCCAAGTGCGTCTACAATGAGACAGTTGAATAACTCTGGCTGTAGATGTCGGATCGATCTCATATTTTGGTCAATGATAGAACACATTAAAAGAAAGATAATGCAACTAAATGCTCATTAAGACATGCTGATGAAAAAAATAGAAAAATCGTTGAAAGTTGAAAACCAAAAGTGTCTCATTGATGACTACCCTACCCTACTCAAAAACTGGAGGTGTTCATTTACAGCATTCCAAGATATGCTTGTTTGCAAATAAAAGGTGGGATTTTCGGCGCACCGCACGCAAAATCGAGAAAATGTTGAAATCGGGAAAAATCAACTTTTTTAATAAAACTGCGATAACTTAAAAATTTCAGCGATGACCTATACACAGCGCCGTACCTAGGGGTTGGTGCAGTTGGCGACCGGCGGCGCCGAAATCGAGAATTGTACAAAATTTTCATGTCAACTATAACATCCTCATTAGATATTTGAAACAGAAAGGGCACCGAATCATGGAATAGAAATACCAATAACTAGATGATTTGGTTTAAAATATAAAAAATTAACATAAAATAATATTTTATCGAGGTTAAAAATTAAAAATTTAAATTTACGAATTAAAAATTAATCAATGAATACTGATGAAAATAAAAATCAATGCAAAACATAATTTAAAAAAATAAAATTATGAAATACGGGCAAACTACTCATCAATCCTTAGAAATTTTGGAAACTTTTGATTGCAAAACAACTGGACAGATGAATTATGCATTTTAAAACACTTTTTTCAATTCAAATGTTAGAATTGTGGCCTGTTGATTTGATAGCGGAAAACGACAAAAGTGATGAGAATTGATCGAGTGGCTTAGCGTGATTAAAATGGGTATATTTCCCCTAATTTCAATTTTTTTAACTCTTTTATTTTTTTATTTTTTTGGTCAGAGTTGAGCGACATAAACTTCAAAAAATATTTGCAAAGGCCCAAATTGAACGAAATTTTATACTTCGATGAACTAAGCTTGCTGTGATGTCTATCTAGACAAGATAGCACACGGGCATCAAGTTAAAATTTATTTTCAATTTTGAAAATGGATTTTTTTCTTTTTCCGTTTTAATTAACAAAACAAATACAAATCTGAAATACAAAAATTGAGGGTTTTACGAGCAGTTTTCCAATGAAATTGGAAAATTCGTAATTTTGAGTAGTATGACCTCGGATTCGTGATCTGGGACAAAACTTACCCCTTTGGACAAAGTTTCACGCAAATCGAAGAGGGGTCGGGGCAACTGCTGTGTGAGTTTGCGGAGAATGGCCCCAATTTTGTCAGTTCGACGCCAACGAATTATTTCAAGTAAATCTACCGTGGTTGATCAATTTCCGTTCAACAAAACAACTCTGGTCTGGCCCGCTGGCTAGAGTTATTATTGGCGCAACTTTGGGCAACTTTTTTCAAAGTTATGTTCACTGATAATCTTAGACCTGATTTCATCAATTAAATCATACAGAGATGATCAATTCTAAGTCAACTCTTTTATAAAATAAAAATATTTTGCTGTGACTTTCAGTTATATAAAATTTCATTAGTTTTAATAAAGCAAATATCTCTGAATGTAAATGCCATTGCAAACAGTTTTTAATGTTTATGGCTTTCACAGTTGTCCAAAATAATCTGGAGGTAATAGAGAATTTTTTTCAGACTTAACAAATTCAATTAAAATTGTTATATGCATTTATCATTTTTAGCAAGTTTGAGCTTGCGTAAAAATATTTTGAAAATCAGATAAATCTCCATTGACCGCTGAAAGTTTCGATGTGATTTGTGGATGACCCCCCAAAACAAACTCACAACTTCGCATCGCCTCATCCGGCTCGGCAAAGATTTCCTCCACGTCGAAGCGCTTGGTCAGCTCCCGCCACACGTGCACCACGCTGAACCCGATTCCGTCCAGATAGCGCCGAAAGCTGCGCACCTCGCTCAGGTTCATAATTTCCAGCTTGATCTGCGTGTAGTCCTCGCTGGACACGTAATCGAGCGCACTTTCCACCTGCGCGTCGTAGTGGTAGTAGTACTGCATCAGCGACTGCACGTCGTCGAACGGGATCAGGTTGAGAAAGTCTAAAATGTCCTGCTGGAGGTGGTGCCGGGGCTGCTCCTCGACGTGCCGGGTCGTTGGCAGGTTGTAGCCCGACGAAGAGGCACCCAGTGAGAACAGGAGGAGCAGGGACACTATGCTGGGCTCCATGGTGATTTTTTTCTGTTTTTTTTTTTTCTACTAATAATCTTGCTGTTATTTTTAATTTCACTCTTGTAGACACTTCAATCAGTTATTTTTTTTTTTTTCTAAACCATTCCCAAAACTAATGTTTTAACATTGTATAGGTTGGAATAAATTAATAACACTCAAATGAGGAAATTCAAAGCCTAAAGTTCCACCAAAAGTTTGCCACAACATCCGTGGCAAAGTCACTATCGCTACCACCATCGGGGACAATTACAAAACTCCCACTCCAACGTTTCACTTTTCACACTGCCGCACCCTTTTGCCAACTTCCCTTCCGAAATTTTCCAAAACGCCCAAAATGTGCTCGACCCAACCGCGACCGAGTCCGCGAACCAACTGCCTCCGGAGCTCCCAGGGCGTCAGCATTGCTGGGGCCGTAAAAGTCGCGGTCGTCGTCGTCGTTATCGCCATTGATTGAATTTAAATTGGTCCCTGGACGGATATTTCCCGCGTACCGCCACCAACCGGAGCTGGGCTGAGTTGTGGGTTGGTGATGATCTCGCGACGTTCGTGACTTCAACGGCGGCGACGCGTTGAACTAAATTTGTAAATAAGTCGTAACCGAGACGAACGTCACCACCACCGGGCGGAGCAGTTTGTCGTCAGCAAGTGTTTGAATGAAATTGTCCCCCGCTGAATGGAGATCTGGAGATCTGAGTGGATACTTGAACGGCCATAGGCGTGCAAAAAGGTATTATTTGAAGGAGTTTAAAAATCAGATCTTGAGGAAACCTGGATCTTAACAAAATGTGCTCGATACATTGAACATTTTGAAAATTTACCAACCTGGCTAGCTAGTAGTGCTGCCAGTTGAACTTCAAGGAAAGTTGTAATTTCGAGGGACGTTGTCATAAATTCTGTAACATTCCTCAGAGTGGACGAATCTCTCCACATTCTTCGGTAAAATTGTTTCATCGGTAAGATGACCCAAAATGGCTACAAAATTGACTCGTTTTTTGTTTTGCTTTGTTTTTTTTTTATCAGACATAGGCTCTATGGTCCCGAGACCTAAGTTTAACAAAACACATTGTTGCAATATTTCAAATTGCATAAGAATTAACACAGTCCTTTGAACTAAAAGGGAGACACTAGTGGTCGACAATATTATTTTTCAGATGTAAATAGGCACACAAAAAAAACGATTTTTATTGATTTTTTATTGATAAAAGTTGAATTGATACGTTTAATTTATTTTTTAATGGTTTTAATGGGTCTTAATGGCCGTAGAGCGTCCATTTTAAATCCATCGAAAAGTGTTCTGATTTTGGTTCTGATTAATATTCTTCAACAAAATTGTATAAAATATCAACTTAAATGATCAAAATTAGTGCGAGGGTCAATTAATGCCTTGAAAAAAAATCAAGAAAATATATGAATATTTTAAATTTATAGGCTGTCTTGCAATTCGTACAACACACTATGACAAAATAATCTTATATTTTGTGCAGTACTATTTTTCAAATCACAGTGTTTGGACAGCGAGTAAAATGAATCCATGCTTCAAAACCATAAAATTGCTTTTACTTATGGCTCTGTGAACAGTTTGAGAGAACAAGAAAAAGAATAATATAGAGAAGACGTTGAAATGAAAAAAAAAAATCATGAAGAAAGTATGGATTTGTTGGCAAATATTTTTTCCATAACAAATCTTACTTGTTTGCGCTCAACCTTAAAAACCACCTTTTCTTCACGAGAAATGTTTTTCTTTTTCAGAAAAGAAAAAATTTACAAATACAAATACAAATATACAAATATACAAATATTTTACAATGTTAGTTTTTGCCCTGTAGGCCAAGAAGATGGCACTTTTTGGTCTGAATTTTGTCATATTCGGAATCCTCGGACAGTTTCACGTAAGTTAAAAGTATTGGAGTGGTAAATTTGGTTTAAAAAATAATTAAATAAAACATTTTTGAAAAAAGAAATAGATCTTATTTACCCTATGATCAATACGTCAAATGCTGTATCAAGTAGGCGAAAACCTGTTTTACCCCTAATCCAACAAATTGTTAAAAAATATTTTAATTCATTCTAAATGGCAATTTTTCCAATCAAATTTACAACTCCAATACTTCTAACTTACGTGAAATTGTCCGAGGATTCCGAATATAACAAAATTGAGACTAAAAAGTGCCGTCTTCTTGGCCTACAGGGCAAAAACTAACGTTGTAAAATGTTTGCTCTAGAAAAATCGTAAAACTATGAGAAAAACTGCGATTGGCCAAAAAGTTATCACCGTAGGCTTATAGTCCATGAAATTCCCTAACTTTTGACCTATGGGAGTATGGGTGTTGGAGGCTGTTGCCAAAAGTTATTAAGGTTTTAAAAAAATCCATTTTTAACAGTAATTTGCAAAAGCTATGAGAAAAAGTCAAACCAATCCTGGATGTCTATAGCACATTTTGAAGGGCTTCAAAATACCATTCGAATGCATCTAAGAGAGTTGGAATTGATGAAGTTTTACGGAAATGCGAGCAATTTTAAGATTTTTCATGTGTTTTGGACCTCAAACTTCAATGCCCGTTTTAACCCACTTCTCTTTGTCGTAGAGGGCTCATATTTGGCATGAGTTCATCTCATGTACAGACAAACAAACCCTGAAAGTTTCATCCAAATCGGAGCACATCGATACGACCTCTAGAACAAACTGAGCAGAATCTACAAATACTGCCTCTTAAGAACTACCTTTTCACTAGAAATGTATTTTTAAGAAATCACAAATCAAAGATTTTAAATATTTGGAGCAAGATTTTGAAATATGTTTGCATTTTTTGCATACCTTCTATAAGATACGAAATAGTTTTTTTTAATGATTCAGCTAAATAAATGACTTCGGCTAAACGAATTTTCAAATCAATAAAAGTAGTTTAGACGCTATTTCATATTAAAACCCCTTACGCTCTGTTAGCTCAAGTGTAAATTCCCTACATTAAACTGTAAACACTTTTTATCAAATTAACCAAATTCTTACACAACCCCTTTTTGAGACATCAATTGATATTTTTTTCAATTTTCATCCAATTTGGCCATGGTAAACATAATCGTGAAAAAAAACTTAATTTTGATCTAGGCAAAAAGGGGTACCTTATTTTCAGATGATATTACAACAATTTTCGTTCAAAAAACTAACCAGAATTCTAAAAGTTAATTTTCATTCCAAAATATCGTAATTTTTGTTGCTTTGCGAATAAACAAGATCTCAGTTGTGGAAGCTTCAGAAACTAATTATCTGAAATATACCTTGATTAAAATTTTCAGACGTACTGGCAATTTATAAGAACAGTAAATTGAATTGAATAAAATAAAATTGAGTTTTTTTATAATTATTTTTTTTTTGGAAATTGAAAAAAAATGTTCTTTAATTTTGGGAATTCCCGGGATATTTACAAATTTCCCGGGAAACGGGATATATTTTTTTTCCGGGAATTCTAGGGAAATTTTTTCCCGGGACGGGAAATTGGACGCTCTAAATGACCGTATTTACAAAATACGTTTATTTTAATTTTGATTATATATAAATTGTAAAATCTGGTACCGGAGTCATAAATTGACACACAAAAAAAAATCGCAAAAAAAAATCATTTTTCGATTCTCAATAAAATTGGGAATAAAAAAATTCTATATACCTATTGCTTTTTTATCAAAACCAACGTTGAAAGTAGAAGTAGTAGTGGAAGGTTTTTTTTCGGAAAATATCCTTTTTAAAATTTCAAAATACTTTGTTAAAAAAAGCTTTCCAGTAGACAAATTAAAATCTGTGAAATTTTTCTGCAATTCTTTTTAAGATATGACTGGTAAATTTTGTGAAAATTAGCTTTTCTCAGTGTCATCTTGTCAGCCTTGGTTTTTTAGCTTCAGCTTCAGATTTTCAATTCTAAAATAATGAATATGATAAGAATCAAGGTTTACTATTGAGGGCTCAAAACACTTAGTTCTGACATTAAAAAAAAACTGTATTTTTTATTTTTCCATTCATTTTTAAAGAAAAATGCAATTTCACAGAAAATTTAATATTCAACATTGAAATTGAAACAATAGTTTTCGAGATATCGCAAGTATAGGTAAAAAACTTATATTTCTCTAAATTTAAACCAGTGGTCAGATTAACTAAGTCTGAATAAAAGAACTATAATAAATTTACTCAGCTTTAAAATATTTTTTTTTTATGCGGGGATGCTCTTTATTTATAAAGTAAATTAAATTGCAATTTTTATAAATCCCTTTGATTAAAAAAAGGTGTATTGTACCAAAATGCATAGGCACAATTTAATTTTGCACAATAAAATTGGCAAAATTGAATATTTGGAAAACATCTTTTAGAAATTTTGTTTGATGATGCAGTCCAAACTTGATTATCCAAAGTCTGATTATCCGGAGTTTCGATTATCCGAAGTTCGATTATTCAATGATTTGTAAGGGACTGCTGTATCACAGCCATCTGGGATTAATAATTTTCTAATCACTTTAAAGAAGTTTATTATTTTTCAAATTATAGCCATTTTTAGTTTAGTTTTAAAAACACTCACAGTTATACATTTTTTTTGAGTGTTCATGTTTGTCCATTTTTTTAAAAACTCAATATTTTGATTGTTAGAGCTTTGCTGATACGACCCTTAGTTGTTGAGATATTGCCATGCAAAGATTTAAAAACAGAAAAATTTATGTTTTCTAAGTCCTACCCAAATAACAACCCGTCATTTACTAATGTCGATGTGTCAGCAACTAATGGTCCGATTTTCAATGTTAAAATATGAAACATTCGTGAAATTTTTCAATCTTTTCGAAAACAGTATTTTCTTTTTTTTTTAAATCAAGCAAAACATTTCAAAAGGGCAAAACATTTAATATTACGCAAATAAAAAAAATTATAAACTGCGACTATTGAAAAATCTTACCTAACAATGGCTATAATTTGAAAACGTTGCACTTTAACAAAATTTCACTAAAGTACGTTTTGATTACAAATTTAATTTAGCATCGAAAAATGAAGTTGATAAATGTTTGGGACCAGTGTTTCGAATTTTTGAAAAAAAAAATCAGTATTGATTCAAAAGTTCATAACTCGGTCAAAGATTTTGAGCACATTCTGGAAATTTCAGTTTACAGTCGATGTCCCCTAAAACATATAAATTCCGAAAAAACCCGATTTAATCCCACCAGGGGTGAGATAGAGCCTTTCTTACTAAAGAATATAACTTCTCTCAATTCACAACATCGACTTGATACAAAAAATCTTATGATGAAAGCAAGGTATTATTAATGATGTGTTTTCTAAAAGAAATTGAAAACACAATTTTCACCTATCGAATATTTTTAATCGTACAAATTCTTAGCTTCCAATGCGCAAGTGACGACACACACCGCGGTTTTGGTTTTCTAGTTTTGGTACGAGCCCAAAAACCGAACAAAGCAGGCGCAAAGCAAAACCGAGTTAACCGCACAGTGGGAAGCTTGCCATTCAGCGTCTACGAAAGTGAGAGAGTCAGAGATAGATATTTTTACAACCGCACCACTACACACTCAATCGCAATACCTTAGGTAGATAGCCATTGGCGTCGCGAGCATTGAAAACTTTGAAAACGATATAAAGCTTAGAAGCTTCGAAAGCTCCTATTGGAATCCAATGAACTCTGTTTAATAAAACGACACGACAAATGAAGCCTACTTAAAGGCGATTTTAGGAGCACACGGGAAACAAATTGATTGTACCCGGATGAATGTCCTATAGCAAAAAAGTTTTTGCATTAACATTGGACAGTTATGCAAAAACGGACAGAGCAAAAGAAACCGAAAAGCTACGATATCTTACATGTTGAAGGAAACATCGGTAGACAAGCTACTACGAACGAGTATAAGTCGAGCCGAAACATATGCGCCAGCATTCTCGCGCCAGTATTCGAAGCTCAACTTGACAACTTGGCGACGAAGCGTCGAAAATCGATGCAGTGTGATTTTTTAGCGATTTTTCGGTTTAAAATTCATGCTGAATCGACATATTTACGAAGCTGGAAATGACGTCCTGGCTTAAAGTAAAACCTATACCTTTCTTTAGTAAGAAAGGCAAAAAGTAAATCGTTCTAAAAATTGATCGGGATTGCCGATCGATGTCGAATTTGTTTCAGATGCTCGCTCATGGTCTGTACTATGAATGTAGGAAGAAATTTTGGATAAAATCAGAAATGAAAAATGTTGACGAATGTCACCAGATGGGCTTTTACCTTTTTTTAGGGATTTTGTTTCTTATGGTAGGTCAATCAAACGGCTCTAACTACAGAACCATATTATGAATCTGGATGAAAATTTGGGAGGTTGTAGGGCTCGAAAAATGCAATTTTTGAGATAAATAAAAGATATGAAAATGAAAAAATTGGACCATATTTTCATTTGGAAACTGTGTATTTTCTGGAAAAGTCTGGCCGCATCCGAAAACAGATGGATAATTCGAAATTTGCGCGGCAACTCGCCCAGGTTCAGCACACTAGCTTTCATCTGCATTTAGGAGAATCGAAATCGGATTTATGGGAGCTGAGAACGGCGCGACACAAAATTTTGCAAAATTTTACCACATACGAACATCACTCGACCTCCACGGAATTTATTTTCTCAAAATTCGAGGGTTCGAGATAGACGAGTTCTGTCAAGGTGAATCGATAGAGCGTCGAAAATCGATGCAGTGTGATTTTTTAGCGATTTTTCGGTTTAAAATTCATGCTGAATCGACATATTTACGAAGCTGGAAATGACGTCCTGGCTTAAAGTAAAACCTATACCTTTCTTTAGTAAGAAAGGCAAAACGTATTTTTCATCGAAAAAAACACTAAAACAGTTTTAAAAATCCCACCTTCCTTTTCTCTTATCCACATTTCCTCCCCCCCTTTCAGTGTAGTCCTTATCCATACCTACAACTTTGCCGAAGACAACCAATCGATCAAAAAATTCTTTCCAAAGATACAGATTTGTGAACAAATGTGACATTACGTGTTATAAGTATAGGAAAAACGTGTCCAGGGGTGGAGGTACATTTTGACTGATTTTAGCGTGACGTACGTTAAGGATGAAGTCCAAATCATAATCATTTTTTTAGTTAATCAGGAAGAAAATAGATTGATGAGTATTTCTTAAAGTTTAATTCTTTCCTTCTCTTTTAATTAACCTGCCGGCAGTCGTTCTAGTGTACTTTGTGCACCGTTTGTAAGAACTTTGATAAGAGAGGCCGAAATATACGACTTCCGAAAGGTTTACTTAGCTGAGTTATCAAATTCAAACAAATTAAAATAATAAATACATAGATCCATCACAAGTTTATATTAAATATATCAATCAAAGACCAAACAAATATCCTTTTTTTCCACACCCATGGCATCCAAATTCTGATATCGCTACCAATGGTCTCAACACCGTTCAAAGGAGAGGGAGAGACGCACCGCCAGTTTCTCGAGCAGTGAGTGGTGATTCGATTATCCAATTTATGAGCAAGTAGCTGGTAATTTGGCTATAGGGACACTCCATGTCTGTGCGTTGCCTGTTTGGTTGTGTCCAACGACCACCGCTCGCTCATCATTCTGGCCAAGTCTTGCCAAGTGTAAATAAATAGCGGAAATTTGCCTTTCACACCCAAACCCAGCTCGGCTCGGGATGAATGAATATGCAGTTTCAGGTCCCTGTGGCCTGCAAGTTGCAATTTCGGAGGCCAATCAAATCTACAAAACTTATCGCCCTGCTCTAATTGAAAGTGCTTCCTAATTGGATTACTTTCCCCTTAGGGGAGCAGTTATGGATGAGGGGAGAGGAGGTCAGTTGTCGTCAGTTGGGAATGCACGTAGTAAACCATCAACGGAAATACTTCGTCTCGTCAACATTTTAATTGAGTTGAATTGTTGAACCGAAGACAGATTGGCTCACTGACAGTTTTCATCACTGGCAGTAGTCATTTCTATTGAGCTTTTTACAATCGAACATCTTTGCAAAGAAGAACTCAAGTAGATTCTCAAGTGTCTTTTTCTGGCAACCAAAACACAACAGATGTTTTGCCTTCTCATTATGTACACACAACCAACACGTGTTATCTCCAGATAAAGTTCAGCACCTTTATTGCAGAGTTCAAGTTCAAAACACATCTTTATCACCCCCTGAATTATGCGCCGGTTATCACTCTCAGCAAACTCAGTTCATTGACGCTCGCTGGATTCCTTCATCAATCCCGTCATTTCCTGTTGCTGAAGTTCCGTGCCGTTTTTTTCCTCCTCTTCTGGAACCACTTTTCCTTCGCTGTCAAAGATCTTGAAGTTCTTCGAGTACCACCACGTCCCGACGTCGAAGCAGGTTCCAATGATGACAAACACCGCCGAAGTGTAGTTCATGGTGGTTCGCAGCGCCTGGCCATCGTACAGCCAACAGTTTCCTTTCTTGGAACAGGTTTGACCCCACAGGACGCAGGTTCGATCGATGATGGCCCCGAAGATGATCGGAGCCGGCAGGAAGGACAGCAGCGTGTTGACGGCCATCGAAAGGCCCATCGAGATGGCTTTGTCCCTTTCCTCGACGCACCGCAGGCCGATCAGAAAGTTGGCCGCCGATTCGGTGCCTCCGATGAACTTGTTGATGCACAGCACCAGCAGGAACATATAGAACGGTGTCATGCAGTCCACCGGGCACGATCCGGACGTGGCCGTTCCAGCGTACTGGAAAATGGAGATGAGGTTTGGAAATGGGTTTGAAACTGTTGCATCTAAGTTTTTTGTTTTTTTTTTTTTGGTTAATCATATTTTCTTTCTCATTTCTGACAAAATATTATCGAGTGTCCAGTAGGGTTACAAGAAAATTTGTTTTCTTTTAACCTTGGTGCTCGATTTCTTTAACAAAAATAAATCGGTTAAGGTTTATGTTTTTATCGGAAAAACATCGCCGCAGAATTCGAAAAGCCTATTTTGGATATAAAAAAAAATATAATTTTAGTTCTGAAAGGATGTATGGATTTTTCATTGGCTTTATTATTCAATTTAGATTTAATAGTTTCAAAAAAGTATGAATGATTTTTCAATTTCATCCATGGAAAAAATGTTAGCTGCATTTCATTTTATTTCGTTGCTGTTTGGAAATTTTGCGCTGCATACCTTTAAAATGAAAATTGATTTTAAATAAATTTGAAATGAATTTTAAACTTCAATACTTCTTTCAGCTTTTGTCTCAGAATCATTATAAATGAGCAATTCTCTGAGATTTCGGTCATTTGTTTTTTTTTTTGTATTTTTTAATCCGGCTGAAACTTTTTTGGTGCCTTCGGTATGCCCAAAGAAGCCATTTTGCATCATTAGTTTGTCCATATAATTTTCCATACAAATTTGGCAGCTGCCCATACAAAAATGATATGTGAAAATTCAAAAATCTGTATCTTTTGAAGGAATTTTTTGATCGATTTGGTGTCTTCGGCAAAGTTGTAGGTATGGATATGGACTACACTGAAAAAGAAATGATACACGGTAAATTTTAATTTAACTTTTTGTCACTAAAACTTGATTTGCAAAAAAACACTATTTTTATTTTTTTTAATTTTTTTTATATGTTTTAGAAGACATAAAATGCCAACTTTTCAGAAATTTCCAGAATGGGCAAAAAATCTTTGACCGAGTTATGATTTTTTGAATCAATACAGATTTTTTCAAAAAATCGAAATATTGGTCGCAAAAAATTTTCAAATTCATTTTTCGATGTAAAATCGAATTTGCAATCAAAAAGTACTATAGTGAATTTTTGATAAAGTGCACCATTTTCAAGTTATAACCTTTTTTAGGTAACTTTTTTGAAAATAGTCGCAGTTTTTCATTTTTTAAAAATAGTGCCCATGTTTGCCCACTGTTGAAAAACATATTTTTGAAAAGCTGAGAAAATTCTCTATATTTTGCTTTTTCGGACTTTGATGATACGACCCTTAGTTGCTGAGATATTGCCACGCAGAGGTTAAAAAACAGGAAAATTGATGTTTTCTAAGTCTCATCCAAACAACCCACCATTTTCTAATGTCGATATCTCAGCAACTATAGGTCCGATTTACGATGTTAAAATATAAAACATTCGTGAAACTTTCCGATCTTTTCGAAAAAAAATATTTTCAAGAATTTTAAATCAAGACTAACATTTCAAAAGGGCCAAACATTCAATATTACGCCCTTTTCAACAGTGGGCAAACATGGGCACTATTTTTAAAAAATGAAAAACTGCGACTATTTTCAAAAAAGTTACCTAAAAAAGGTTATAACTTGAAAACGGTGCACTTTATCAAAAATTCACTAAAGTACTTTTTGATTGCAAATTCGATTTTATATCGAAAAATGAATTTAAAAAATTGTTGCGACCATTATTTCGATTTTTTGAAAAAAACCTGTATTGATTCAAAAAATCATAACTCGGTCAAAGATTTTTTGCCCATTCTGGAAATTTCTGAAAAGTTGGCATTTTATATCTTCTAAAACATATAAAAAAATTAAAAATAGTATTTTTTTGCAAATCAAGTTTTAGTGACAAAAAGTTAAATAAAAAATCACAATTTTTTTTACCGTGTATCATTTTTTTTTCAGTGTAGTCCATATCCATACCTACAACTTTGCTCAAGATACCAAATCGATCAAAAAATTCCTTCAAATGATACAGATTTTTGAATTTTCACATATAATTTTTGTATGGACAGCTGTCAAATTTGTATGGAAAATTATATGGACAAACTAATGATGCAAAATGGCTTCTTTGAGCATACCGAAGGCACCAAAAAAGTTTCAGCCGGATTAAAAAATACAAAAATTAAAATTAAAGAAAAAAGACCGATTCCGTAGAGAACTGCTCAAATATAATAGTAGTTTATGCAACAAGTTGCAAAAAGAACATTTTTTCAACACGAGTCATACATTTATCCAACGAGGTTTACCGATCTGGAATGATCTGATTTCTGAACACAAATAGATTTGTATATTGTTGTGATCAAATGCTACTTACTGTTCGAACAGGCTGTTCACTAGTAGTCTCGTTGTAAGAATCAATCAGCGACGCAGCATAGGAAACATTCAGTTCACTCAGGATACAAGAACAGTCGCTGAAGAGCTGATATCGAAAAAAAAGTCTCAATAACCTCACTCAGTTCAAACAACTTTATGCAAATCATACCATTTTCCCATCAGGCTGCTTGATCTGCTCCTTACAACCAGCGTGACACGGTGACAGATAAGTGTTCCCATCACTGCCACAGATCGGTGCATACTTTACGAACTCACAGTTGCATCCCAAGCTGCACTCCATACCCTGAGAGCTAAGTTAACAAAACGAGAAAAGTTCGAGTCTGCTTCACTATCTCGTTGAGTAGCTTAAGCGGAGGTGTCACTCACTTGCTGACTATGGCCGTGTTGTTCAGGTTGTTACATCCTAAATAGGCGTAGAACACGATGCCACAGGATGTCAGAATGCTGGTTACAATGTTCCAACCGGCAAGCTGCCGCGAGTTGGGCTTGATTCGCTGGATAACGGCTCCAGCAACTAGCAATCCTAGGGCGGAGAACACCAGCGATGTAGAGCCGGTAACCATGCTAGAACAATTCCGACATTGAAGAAGTTGGTTTCATTTCATAGATCAGAGAGAGAGATGCTCACTTGGCTTGCGAGGGTGTTAGGCGGTACTGGATTTCGATGTACTTTGACTGGAACAGAAAGTATGGCATGTATCCGAACATGTAGAACACGTTGGCCGCGTTGTTGAACACGTACGCCTTGTTGGTCAGCAGCCGCTTTATGGTAACCTTCAGGTCTTCAAACGAAACTTGGGGTTCCAGGTCGTCAACGACTGTACCGCCGCTGGCCATGCTGGCCTGACGGGACAGCGATTTGCGTTCCGCAGCACGTGGAAGGATTTTCGGGAAACCACCTGAAATTGCACTTTATTTTCATACTCAGTTCTTGTCGGAAATCATAAAAAACTCACCAAAGATCGGGGCCACCAACAGCAGCACCGCTCCCAACACGATCCATCCGACCCACCAGGCACCAATCCAACGGGGGTCCGAACTGTTATATCCCGGATCAACTCCGGGGAACACAAAGTACTTCAAGCAGAGGGAAGCCATCGAAAAGCCCAGCATCGGCCCAAGCCTTCGACCAAACGCGGCCAGGCTCGCCAGGAAGGGGACCTTTTCCTTCCGGATGTTGTCGTCCAGGTACGTTAGACCTAGCGTAAAGTACAGCGAAGTTCCGGCTCCGGAGAGGAAACTTCCAAAGAAGAGAAGCATCTGTGGTTTCAGGTTTCCCAGGTCCGTGGAGCAATCCGGCGGGAGTCGGCTTTCGTCGCACAGGTTGTTGCTTCCCTTTGATGTTACGGTAGCGTTTCCGAAGTCTTGTTGTATCATATCTTGAACGTTTGGTCCAAACAGGAAATGTGGCAATGCGTTAACGAAGCAAGAAAGCCCCATGCTTAGAATGCCAAGGGCGATCCACAGCGGCTTCCTCTTGTTGGACGCATAGTATGACAGGAACAGTGATGCGAGAACAAAAGAAAGATCCGAGCCGGCCGTTATAATGCCGGCATTCTTCGACGATATCTGGATGCTCTTCTCAACGGTGGACAGTGTTCCATAAAAGTAAGCACTCGTCGAACCGAACAAACATCCAACAAATCCGAACAAGAACACGTACAACTTTTTGCTGGCCAGTCGCTGCCAAAACCTCCCCCTGAATACCCAGAACCCACACTGAACGTCCTGCTCACTGTACGCGGACACCGATCGTTCCAACGGGATCTTCCTAGGTTGACCGCTCCCTTCCACGTCTTTCCCATCCTGCTCGTCCACACCCAGGAAGGAGGTTGTCTTGCCGCCGGAGGACATCGCGGTTCGATGCGGTTGCGGTTCCCCGATGGATGACAGCGAACTGAAACCAACTGTCCAGATGAAGATCATGATCTCTGGCACTTGTAGATGCGTTATCAGTTGCAGATTCATGGTGGCGGCGGCAGCTGCCGCGGTATAAATTATGGCACCCTTGAGGAAGTTTAATCTTTGATAGGACAGCACAGGTAGCGATGGAGCGCCGTCAACAATTTGTCGCGTGTAATGATGTCTTCGAGACGAGTGTGGGAGTGCTGAGTTCTGATCACACGATCGTCAACATGACTGGGGGTTTTCACGGAGGCCTCGTAAAGAAAAAGTTTTTGTTGTTCATGGACTAACCTACAGTTCTTTAATATATTCAAATTATTAAATTCAAAAATACATTTCTCTAGAACAATTTGCTACCCGAGCAGACGGAAGTAACGTGGGTATAACATTTTTTAATATATGAAAATACTAGGTCAATAACATTTTATGTTCTTTATAACAAGATCTGTTATAAGTCGTTATGATTTTTTTGTTATTGGATTGTTATTGTAATAACCGACTAATAACACTTTTAGTTATTCTTCGAACAAATCTTTGTTATTATTTTTTGTTATTTTAACAACTAATCTGATCATCCTGTTATTAAACTCTTATGCAAAAATGGATTTTGCAAGAAAATTCCATAACATTTTTTGTTATTTTAACAGTATTTGTTATTGAAATGGCATGAATTTTGTTATTACCGTCTGCCCGGGAAAAGCATCATCGTTAAATATATGAAAATAAGAATGTAAGGACCTATATCAACAAATAAATGACTAGCAACATATCATTTTAATTACATTGAATAAGACACTCTTCTAATCCAGAAAGTTCATTGGGTTTTTTATTGGCAAATATTTAATTTTAATTTGATTTTTAATGGCGAATATATTTAAAACAAAAGTTAGTTGTAGTTCCCAAGGTTGAGGGAACTCCATAGCGGCTTCTGAAAATGTGTCGACTTCAACTCCTGCTTTCAAAAAAAAAAAATTACCAGAATGTTCTTGGCAATTAAAATTCCATAAAGCAATTGATATAACAAAAAAAAAAGAAACATTGAAAATATGACAATTATTATAGAAATAAATGGATAAAGTTAGATTTCAAGGAGAACAAAACGCAACGCTAAAAACATGTTTGATTGTGTAATGAATTGTCCAAGTTCATATTTATGCTGACAGCATAGCAACAACCCGCTTATTGCCATGCTGGCAGCATAGAAGCAAACTATCCAAATTATGCTGAAAACATCATGTTGCAAGCAATGTGGCGTGTAACGGCTTCACCTAGTTTCGGCTAGCTCCCGCCAGATGGACAGTCGGTAAGATGTTGCGTGCAAACTTGTGTCAAATTTTTTCAACTGGTCATGGGTCGTTCCGATATGATGTTTTTTTACGTTTTAATTTGGTAATCTTCAAAGAATCTGCAAAATCGGGTATATTTATTTTTTTATAAATTTGTATCTTCTAAATGCAAAACTTTTTTAACATGGCATCAACTTTTAAAAACATAAAACATAAAACATAAAACATAAAACATAAAACATAAAACATAAAACATAAAACATAAAACATAAAACATAAAACATAAAACATAAAACATAAAACATAAAACATAAAACATAAAACATAAAACATAAAACATAAAACATAAAACATAAAACATAAAACATAAAACATAAAACATAAAACATAAAACATAAAACATAAAACATAAAACATAAAACATAAAACATAAAACATAAAACATAAAACATAAAACATAAAACATAAAACATAAAACATAAAACATAAAACATAAAACATAAAACATAAAACATAAAACATAAAACATAAAACATAAAACATAAAACATAAAACATAAAACATAAAACATAAAACATAAAACATAAAACATAAAACATAAAACATAAAACATAAAACATAAAACATAAAACATAAAACATAAAACATAAAACATAAAACATAAAACATAAAACATAAAACATAAAACATAAAACATAAAACATAAAACATAAAACATAAAACATAAAACATAAAACATAAAACATAAAACATAAAACATAAAACATAAAACATAAAACATAAAACATAAAACATAAAACATAAAACATAAAACATAAAACATAAAACATAAAACATAAAACATAAAACATAAAACATAAAACATAAAACATAAAACATAAAACATAAAACATAAAACATAAAACATAAAACATAAAACATAAAACATAAAACATAAAACATAAAACATAAAACATAAAACATAAACAAAACATAAAACATAAAACATAAAACATAAAACATAAAACATAAAACATAAAACATAAAACATAAAACATAAAACATAAAACATAAAACATAAAACATAAAACATAAAACATAAAACATAAAACATAAAACATAAAACATAAAACATAAAACATAAAACATAAAACATTTCAATGAAAACGTTTCTTTATCCCCCTTTAGGTGCTTGGTCCTACTCATATTCATATAGTGAAGAAGCGCGACGCATCAATCTTAGTGAAAATGGATGCAAAATAAAGGAAAAAAAAATGCTTTAGATAAAATGAACATTAAATTTGGGTGCGCACAAATTTTAGAAATTTTATTTTCAAAACCAAGATTTGGAACACTGAAAATTGAGTTCCTTCGTATATCAATGAAATTAAGTAATATGTAGTTGACAGCAGATGTGTTTGCGTTTATTCAAATATTTCTATTGATTTTTGGAAGACTTTCTTGCAAAACATTTCAAATTACTAACCTTTTTCTAAATTTACAGTTTTCTCATGAATTAATTGCACTTGAAGTCCAATGAAAATTTTGAAGCCATTTTAAAAAAAATAATGTGTCCTGACTTTTCCGACCGTTTTTAAAAAGAGGGGGAGTGGACAAAAACTTTTAAAAATATTTTCTACAGCCTATGAATTATCCCAACATAGAAAATTAGCTCCTGCTATAAAACAAAGCTAGCACGCAACATTGCATGAAATAACTGATACAGCTGCTGCTCACCAGATGGCCACATGTCAGTGATGCGAAAATTTATATTCAAGTTTATGTATTCTGAGTTAACTCGAGTTCTCTGCAAACCAGTGTAATATTTCGAAGCCGTCGTGCTTGTTGTACGGAGTTTTTTCGGTTTTTATTGAATATCTCAGGATTGAAATCGAATTTTGGGGATCTGTGAAGGTCAAAAGATGAGGCATTGTGAGCTGCACAAAATGGCGTTCTTAACTCTATTTGGCCCAAAATCGACGTTCGACAAGTTGGAACATAAGCGACAATTTGCCATTTAGATCAGAGACACGTGACTCTTTATCCAAAGGTAAAACAAAAATATATTCGACAAATTCTTGGTCAGAACAGAACTATTTTCAAAAAATTAGTATATTTGACTGATTCTAAGCGTTTTAATGGAAGTAGACCAAAAGCTTTTTCTGCAATGTTTTTCTGGCGGACATCTTTCTTTCAATTACAAGAATCCTCCAACGAAAAATGTCTTAGAAAAACATAAGGTATCTATAATGACGACGAATCAGCGCATATTTGTCAAAGATTTGTGATTTTATCCTCATTTGTGTTAGTGTCGATAGTTAGATTTCACGTTGAATTGATTCGTTATTGAATTAATAAATAATCAACTTGATTTATGAGTATGGAAATGTGATATTATGAAACGTAAAACGAATGAAGAAGTTTTGTTTTATAATCTCATTTGCACTACATTAATGTACAGGTGTAAATCTTTGGAATTTTCTCTAAAACTTAACATTTAACCAGTAGGACTTCATTCCTACGATGGCCGATCCGTCGTTGCTTGCTCCTCCTTTTCCGCCAGATCGATTTCCTTGTCCTTCACCTCGTCGTCGAAAATTTTCAGATTCTTGACGTAGTACCACACCCCACAGTCGAACAGCGTCCCCACCAGCACGAACCCGGCCGCGATAAAGTTCAAAAGGTACCTGAACGACGAAACAGGAAGCAGGACATTAGTTAAAGTTTGATTTTTTTTTGGGTTTTTCGTCCTCACCGTAACGTTTCCCCATCGTACAGCCAGCAGTTGCCCTTGCCGGAGCAGGTTTTGCCCCACACCAGGCAGGTCCGGTCCAGCACCAGGCCGAAAAAGATCGGACTCGGGATGAAGGACATCAGGCTGAGCAGCATCATGCCGAAGCCCATCGAGACGGTTTTGTCCTTCTCGTCGACGCACCGCACCGACACCAGGAAGTTGCTGGCTCGCCCGGTCGCGCCGGAAAACTTCAGGAAGCACATGACCGCCAAAAACGTGAAAAACTCCCGCTTGCAGTCCATCGGGCAGGGACCGGCGATGGCCTTGCCGCCGGGGGGTGGTTGCTGAGGGGGGAATGAATGGTGAGAGGAAATTTCAATCAAAGATGGATGAAAAACAACTCGTCATTTTCTGAAAGAAAAAAGAATGACAAATAGCTTACCAGCTCATCGTAGGTGAGTGAGTACGGCGTAAGCTGGCTTCCGTTGGAGGAGCTTCGTAACCGTTCCAAAACGGGGTCGTGGCCTGAGTGATTTCTGGCCTCTATGCAAGCGCATTCGTCGTACGTCTGTGAGGGTTATGCAAATAAACAAGAAATAGCAGTGGTGATAAATTAGAAAATCTTTCCAGATGCACTTTTCTGCAACGAAGCGATAAGATAAGTTCTAACGGTAGCATGTTTACGTTCATCTCGAGAAAGTCATGTGATAATGATTGTTTTTCCTCGGTAGGGGTTGACTGACCTTAAGGTCACCAATCTGGTACTGTTGCCGGCAGCCGGCATGGCACGCCGAAATGTAGGTGTTGCCGTCCTCGCCGCAGATGGGGGAGTATTTGACGTAGTCGCACTGGCAGGCTGAGTTGCACGTGGGCGTTAGGTCGGTTCTAGAGCAAATTGACGCTTGAGTTGAGGTGTAACATGTATGGGTAACTTAAAACTCACGTCGACGGATGATTCACGATGACAGAGTTTTCACTCGCAGAACATCCCAAAAAGGCGTACCCGATCATCCCGCTGACGGACAACAGTCCCACCATGACGTTCCACGCGGCCATGTAGCGGGCCCTCGGCTTGTACCGCGATATCACAACGCCCGAAATGAGCACTCCGACGGCGGAAAAGACCAACGCCACCGTGCCCGTCACCAGACTGGACGTGGACGCCGACTGTTTGTACTGCGTTTCGATGTACTTGGGCGTGAAGATCCAGTACGGCATGTAGCCGAAGAAGTAAAACACCGACGCGATGTTGTTCAGCATGAGGATCTTGTTCTTGAGCAGTCGCTTGAACGTCTTGAGCATGTCCTTGAACGAGGCCGGCAGTTCGTCCTCCTTCTTCACCTCGCTGAGTTTCATGCCAAGCTTCTGCTTTTCGATGGCGATTCGTTTCCGGACGGCGGCCCTCGGAAGTTGCTTGGGGAAAAGACCGATGAACAGGGCAAAGAAGCCCAGGACCAGCCCCAGAATGAGCCATCCAATCCACCAGGCACCGAGCCAGCGGGGATCCTTGTTGGTGATGGTCGGGTTCATCGACGGGGATATGTACAGCTTGAGGCAGTACGAGGCCAGGGCGTACCCGATGGCGGGACCCAGCATCCGGAGGAAGTAGGAGACGCCTTAGGGTAGAGAGGAAAAAACGAGAGTTGTATGCATGTGAAAACAGTCCACCCAATAGGATACTCACTAACCAGGGCAGGAGTCTTGGACTTTTTGATGTTGTCGTCCATGTAGGACACCCCCAGCGTGTAATACAGCGAACTTCCAATCCCTGAGATAAACTGCGCCACAAACAGCACCGCCTGTGGAGCCAAATTCCCCTCCTCGACCTCACACTCCGCCCCGCGAGTCCCATTCGCCCGGCAAAGCGTTTTCGCCTTCTGCGCTTCAAACACCTCCTTGGTCTGGTTCTCGTCGTACGTCGCCCCGTACTCGGTGGTCAACGCCAGCGCCGATTCCCCGGGCCCGTACAGCAAGTGTGGCAGCGCGTTCAACCAGCAAAACAGCACGATCGTAAACAGCCCGAAGGCGATCCACCGCGGTCGGTGTCCCTTGCCGGCGTAATAGCTCAGGATGGCGGACAGAAACAGCGAGCTGATGTCGTTCCCGATCGAGATGATGCCGGTGTTACGGCTGGGAATTTTGTACCGCTTCTCCAGCGTGGTGATGGTTCCGTTGAAGTACGCGTAGGTGGCCGAGAAGACACAGCCCACGACTCCGTACAGGAAGACGTACGCTTTCTTGTTGGCGAATCTGTGAATGAACAAATAGTTCTTTGAATTTCATTGCCAAGAAGAACAAAGTTGTCCCAAATGATTTTTATGCAACTGTGAAAAATGCATCTGGTTTCCTATTTCAATATATTATTTTAGCGATTATTTACAACTTTCATATGATTTTATTTTATCACTTCTGAGCAATTCTGCACAATTTCATAAATAATTTTCGAGAATTCTACGTGCTGGTCATACAAATGGGCATCTTCGAAAATCTGTACCTTGAGAAGGAATGTATTGATCGATTTGGTGTCTTCGACAAAGTTGTAGAAGATGATTATGTTTTATAACTAAAAATTTACTTTACAAAATACATATTTTTTTATTTTCGATTTTTTCATATGTTTAAGGAGACTAAAAATAAAAAACGGAAAATATCATTGGTAAACATTTTTACAAAAATTTAAGAATATTTTTTACATTAGAAAAAAAGTGCAATCCAAAATGACTTAACGCAATTTAAAATCAAGTTCACCGTTTTCATGATAAAGGCATTTGGATTTTTTTTTCGAAAAATGTTAAGCTGTTTGCAATTTAAACATAATTTATGGATTAAAACTACCGATGATCAAAATATTTTTGCAATTTCGTCGTGAAACTATTATTTTTCCTGTCATTCTCGAACGACGAAAAAGCCTACTTTTCTGTAACAAAAATAAAAGATTCAAATAGTAACACTTTTCAAAATAAATGCTGAAAAGTGCTGCAACTTTTCGGCATTTTTTTGGAAATAGTAGTTAATGCAACAAATTGCAAAAAGAGGATTTTTTCAGCACGAGTCGTACATTTATCCAACGAGGTTCACCGAGTTGGATAAATACGAAGAGTGCTGAAAAAATCAAGTTTTGCAGCGAGTTCCATACAACATTTTTTGCAATTCCAAAAAACACGCACTGAGTGAAATTTTAAGTAAATTTTTCATGTAATTTGTCAATAAATCATTTAAATCAAAAAAATGTTGAAAAGAGTTACTTTTCGAAGTTCAACTTTTTAGCACCCATTTGAGTGCTGAAAAGTAGAACTTTTTAGCATTTATTTTGAAAAGTGTTGCTATTCGATTCTGTTATTTTTGGTATAGAAAAATAGGCTATTTCGTCGTTCTAGAATGACAGGAAAAGTGAGTAGTTTCACGACGGAATTGCAAAAAGTAATATTTTCAACATTTCTTCAATTTTAACGGTTCATTGACAAAATACATGAACATTTGACTTACAATTCCACTTAAAATTTGTTTTTTTTTTTGGAATTGCAAAAAATGTTGTTTAGCACTAGTGGCAAAACTTGATTTTTTCACCACCCGTCGTATTTATGTACGACACGTTTTGAAAATACCTTTTTTTGCCACTTGTTGCGGAAACTACAATTTCGATAAGCTATCTAGCTGAATTACTATTTTTAAGCCCTTATTTTTTCTACTCGCTTTATCTCGTAAAGTATTGATTCGATTAATTTTTCAAAAATAAATAAATTTCAAGATGCTGTATCTTGGCGACCAGCAGTTTGATCAACAAAGTCAAAAAACTTTTGTTGTATTTTTCGAAAAATCTAACCCACAAATGTTTATAACTTGAAAACAGTGCGCATTATCAATAAATTTGTGAAATCATTTTCGATTGCAAATTTGGTTTTGCATCTTGAAGTGATTTATACAGTTTTGGTTGACAATATTTTCTGTTAATAAACTAACTTTTTTTCCAAAAAAAATAATTCTGTGGTATCAGATTTTGTAAGTAGAGGCAAAGAAAAATCGAATCGTCGTATCGTAGAGCTCATTTTTAGTCCTCACAAACATATAAAAACTAAAATGGGAAAAACGGAACGGAAGCCTCAATTAAAAGAACCCATCTCAAGATGTGCATTATCAATTTTTCACAAGTCCATTTTTTATAACCAGTCTTCAAAATTGTATGAATCTAGTTTGGACAAACTAGTCATGTTTAGTGGCTTTTTTTGACATAGCAAATGTATGCAAATTTTTGCATTTTCTAAGCAGCGAATAACCGCGCAGGTTGAACCTACCAGAAATAATGAACTAAAATCAAGAATAATAACAATCCATACTCCAGTTTTCTTCTTTTTGATAATATTATAAGAAACTCATTTGGTTAATTTTTATTTGTGGCTTAAGGAAATTTCCGGGAAATTTTTCTATTAACAAAACTCAGTTGTTAGATGGTCTTATTTTCTCAATTTCGAAGTAAAAAGTATCAATAAATCTAATCCCGGGCAGACGGTAATAACAAAATTAATAATATTTCAATAACAAATCCTGTTAAAATAACAAAAAGTGTTATTATTTTATCCTGAAGTTCAATTTCAAGAAGAAAAAATAATAACAGTTTCTGATAAAATAACAAAATTTGGTATTGAAGTGATATTATATTGAAAATGTTTAATAACACGCTAATAAGAGGAAATGTTATACATTTCAAAAACTCTCCTAATAACAAAATTTGTTATTCGTTCGGTATACTGACTTAGAAATAAAAATAACCATAAATCGCACAAATGGAAAAGTTTCTAAGTGTCCATAACACAATCTGTTATTATTTTTTCTTTTGTTAAATATGTTTAGATCTTTGGGATAATTTTGACCAATTTCGTCAGGGTTATTATTTTGGCCATGAAATGGGGTCCTTAAGTTAAAATTATTCTAAAAAGTTGAAGTTTTGAAAGTTGATTTTTTTAATTATTTGATATACCCCTTAAGGGACTTTGTTAAAATTGGCTAGAACTATGGAATAATTTTGACCAATTTCGTCGGGATCATTATTTTGGTCATGAAATGGGGTCCTGAAGCTAAAATTATTCTGAAAAGTTGAAATTTTGAAAGTTGATTTTTTTAATTATTTGATATACCCCTTAAGGGACTTTGTTAAAATTGGCTAGAACTATGGAATAACTTTGACCAATTTCGTCGGGATCATTATTTTGGCCATGAAATGGGGTCCTGAAGCTAAAATTATTCTGAAAAGTTGAAATTTTGAAAGTTGATTTTTTTTTAATTATTTGATATACCCCCTAAGGGACTTTGCTAAAATTGGCTAGAACTATGGGATATTTTTAGTCCGGGTACTTAGCCGAACGGTTAAGCGATCTGCCTTTCAAGCAGACGACCTGGGATCGAATCCCGCCCGGTCAACTCGCCACCGAATTTTCGGTGGCAACTTGAACCCCCTGCTCCCTCTGGGAGCAACAGAATACACACACGGTAATTAATTACCACACACACACATGCCACTCCCCCCACTACAACAACTAGCGGTGGGTGAGTGGGGAATGGACGGGAAGATGACCAACCAACCACACCGCAACGCGTGAAGGAAGGAAGGAAGACTCTTCCAACAAGACCCCCAGGAGATCATCAACATCCATCAAGACGAAGAACAATAGATCTCGGATCTATAAATAGACGCACGGCTCCGTGATGGCAAGGCCGATTGAGCCAGTTAGGGTATAGGTTAAGATAGAGGACAAAGAATAAAAAAAAAAAAAAAAAATATGGGATATTTTTGACCAATTTCGTCAGGGTTATTATTTTGGCCATGAAATGGGGTCCTTAAGTTAAAATTATTCTAAAAAGTTGAAGTTTTGAAAGTTGATTTTTTTAATTATGTGATATTCCCCTTAAGGGACTTTGTTAAAATTGGCTAGAACTATGGAAAAATTTTGACCAATTTCGTCGGGATCATTATTTTGGTCATGAAATGGGGTCCTGAAGCTAAAATTATTCTGAAAAGTTGAAAGTTGATTTTTTTAATTATTTGATATACCCCCTAAGGGACTTTGCTAAAATTGGCTAGAACTATGGGATAATTTTGACCAATTTCGTCGGGATCATTATTTTGGCCATGAAATGGGGTCCTTAAGCTAAAATTATTCTTAAAAGTTGAAATTTTGAAAGTTGATTTTTTTAATTATTTGATATACCCCCTAAAGGACTTTGTTTAAAATGGTTAGAACTATGGGATAATTTTGACCAATTTCGTCAGGGTTATTATTTTGGCCATGAAATGGGGTCCTTAAGTTAAAATTATTCTAAAAAGTTGAAGTTTTGAAAGTTGATTTTTTTAATTATTTGATATACCCCTTAAGGGACTTTGTTAAAATTGGCTAGAACTATGGAATAATTTTGACCAATTTCGTCGGGATCATTATTTTGGTCATGAAATGGGGTCCTGAAGCTAAAATTATTCTGAAAAGTTGAAATTTTGAAAGTTGATTTTTTTAATTATTTGATATACCCCCTAAGGGACTTTGCTAAAATTGGCTAGAACTATGGGATAATTTTGACCAATTTCGTCGGGGTCATTATTTTGGCCATGAAATGGGGTCCTTAAGCTAAAATTATTCTAAAAAGTTGAAATTTTGAAAGTTGATTTTTTTAATTATTTGATATACCCCTTAAGGGACTTTGTTAAAATTGGCTAGAACTATGGAATAATTTTGACCAATTTCGTCGGGATCATTATTTTGGTCATGAAATGGGGTCCTGAAGCTAAAATTATTCTGAAAAGTTGAAATTTTGAAAGTTGATTTTTTTAATTATTTGATATACCCCCTAAGGGACTTTGCTAAAATTGGCTAGAACTATGGGATAATTTTGACCAATTTCGTCGGGGTCATTATTTTGGCCATGAAATGGGGTCCTTAAGCTAAAATTATTCTAAAAAGTTGAAATTTTTAAAGTAGATTTTTTTAATTATTTGATATACCCCCTAAGGGCTAAAATTAATCCGATAAGTTAACTTTTGAGAGTCTTTTTTTAAATTTTGTTATATTCCCTAACGGAATTGATTTATTTATTGAGAATTTTTGAAGTGTGAATAACAAAAACTGTTATTATTTTCACAGAGCCAGGAAGTCGGAGCTGACGTTGAAGTTCGAGCTGGAGTGAGACCTCGGAGACTGCATCGGATTCATCTAATTTTCAGCAACTTTTACTTGGAGTCGGAATCTGTGAAGTCGGGTATTTTTGGAGAGCTGAAGTCGTCGTTGACGTCATATCCTGCATCCAGAGTCGGAGTTGTCTTCAAAGTATGGATTCAAAGTCGCTTGGAGGTACCCGACTCTGCAGCCCTGACTAGTACAGAGGAGTTATGGCAACTGCAGGTTTATTTGCAAATTACAAATAAACCAAAACAATAACTTTTTTTTTTGTTACGGAGACATACCAGTTCAATAACATTTTTTATTATTATGCTGCTCCACCTCTCCGCACAAAATAACAAATCTTGTTATTCCTTCATGATTATTTCTGTGTTATTGGTTTGTTATTGCAATAACAACATAATAACAGTTTAAGTTATTCTTCGAACAAATCTTTGTTATTGATTTTTGTTATTTTAACAACTAATCCGATCATCCCAATAACATATTTCGATCTTCTCACAATATCATAAACTGACCTTCCCAAGTTATTTCCGTCTGCTCAGGATGGAATGATAACAGATATGCCACTGCCAAAAATTTGCTAGATATTCAAAGACTTTTATGGAATGTTTGGCAGTGGCATTATCAAAGCTCAACATGTCAAAAATGCGTCATAGACCCACTTTTTTTTTAAAAAAGGAATGCTAATGATTGAATAAGTATCTCTAAACTTCATGCTTAAAATATCTATTTATGAAAAATGTTAAATATTCCTCTCATTTATTTTTTTTAGAATAGTTATGTTCGTGGAAAATATATAGTTTGTCTATAGACATTTAAAAAAACTGACTGACTGATATTCTATGTTTTACTGTTGTCAACATTTTTGCCTTCCTCACATTACTGAGGAAAGGCTATAAAATCATTCGAAAAATGAACTTCCCAATTAGACCTCCTAGACCCACCTTCATGTATACCTGTCGACTCAGAATTCTGAGCAAATGTCTGTGTGTGTGTGGTGGGATGTTAATAAAAAAATGTCACTCGATTGTCTCGGCATTGGCTGAACAGATTTTTTCCGTTTTGGTCTCATTTGATTCGTCTTGGGGTCCCTTAAGAGGCAGTTTTTGTAAATATTGCTCGGTTTGTTCTAGAGGTCGTATCGAGGTGCTCCGATTTGGATGAAACTTTCAGCGTTTGTTTGTCTATACATGAGATGAATTTATACCAAATATGAGCCCTCTACGACAAAAGGAAGTGGGGTAAAACGGGCATTGAAGTTTGAGGTCCAAAAAACATGAAAAATCTTAAAATTGCTCGCATTTTCGTAAAACTTCATCAATTCCAACTCTCTAAGATGCATTCGATAGGTCTTTTGAAACCCTTTAAAATGAGTCATAGACGTCCAGGATTGGTTTAACTTTTTATTATAGGTTTTGCAAATTACTGCTCAAAATGGATTTTTTTAAAACCCTAATATCTTTTTGCAGCAGTCTCCAACACCCATACTCCTATAGGTCGAAAGTTAGGGAATTTCATGGACTATAAGCCTATGGTATTAACTTTTTGGCCAATCGCAGTTTTTCTCATAGTTTTTCGATTTTTCTATAGCAAACATTTTACAACGTTAGCTTTTGCCCTGTAGACTTCAACTTTTTGGTCTCAATTTTGTCATATTCGGAATCCTCGGAAAATTTCACGATAGTTAGAAGTATTGGAGTCGTAAATTTGATTGGAAAAAATGCCATTCAGAATGAATTAATATATTTTTTAAACAATTTGTTGGATTAGGGATAAAACAGGTTTTTGCCTACTTGATACAGCATTTGACGTATTGATCTTAGAGTAAATAAGATGTATTTCTTTTTTCAAAAATGTTTTTTTTTTTTTTTAATTATTTTTTAAATCAAATTTACCACCCCAATACTTCTAACTAACGTGAAATTTTCTGAGGATTTCGAATATGACAAAATTGAGACCAAAAAAATCCTCTACGGAAGCCTACAGGGCAAAAGCTAACGTTGTAAAATGTTTGTTTTAGAAAAATCGAAAAACTACACAGAAAAAAAAGTTGAATTTTGGAATGTTGAAAATTTGGTAGGTTGAATATTACCTCTTTTTTGAGTAATATTACATAAAAAATGTGTAAAAATGTGAACCTGATGAATATTCATCAAAAACTGATGAAAATTCATCATTTTCTGGGGTAAAACTCATCATTTTTTTAAACACCAAATCTGTCACCATTTCCTGATGAATATTACCATCATTTTTTTTCTGTGTATGAGAAAAATTGCGATTGGCCAAAAAGTTAATACCATAGGCTTATAGTCCATGAAATTCCCTAACTTTCGACCTACAGGAGTATTGGTGTTGGAGGCTGCTGCAAAAAGATATTAATTTTTAATAAAATCCATTTTGAGCAGTAATTAGCAAAAGCTATGAGAAAAAATTAAACCAATCCTGGACGTCTATGGCACATTTTAAAGGGTTTCGAACGCATCTACGAGAATTGTAATTGATGAAGTTTTACGGAAATGCGAGCAATTTTAAGATTTTTCATTTTTTTTGGACCACAAACTTCAATGCCCATTTTACCCCACTTCCTTTTGTCGTAGAGGGCTCATATTTGGCATAAGTTCATCTCATGTATAGACAAACAAACGCTGAAAGTTTCATCCAAATCGGAGCACCTCGATACGACCTGTTACACATTGGTGAAAAACTCGCTCTTAAGTGGCTATTAAATATTATGCAGTTTTGTTAAATACTTCAAAAGTTATGCTAAAAAAAACGATTATGACTAAAGTTCAGAAGATTGTAAAAAGGGTGGTTTTTGTAAGAAAATGTCATGTTATACATTTTCAGAAAGGTATTCCAACGCGACCAAAACATTGAAGATCTGACAACCCTATCAAAATTTATAAGCACCTAAGTGTTATTTAAATACTTTTTGGAGGCCGGATCGCAGATATTATGATGAAAACGTTTTCCGGACCTATCATGCGACCTGTCGTTGGATAGGTTATCAAAATACCTACCCTATCATAAGTTGTAAGCACATAAGTGCCTAGAAATATGAAAATATGATTACCCAATCTGATGGTATGAATAATAATTCAAGTTGATAGAACACTGAAAAGTCCGCCCTTTTGTGTCTAATTTGGATAGCATTACTCTTTAAATGTGAGGAAGGCATCAACCACCTGAGGGTGGATTTAATTTGTTTTTATTAAAATCATTTTTTTATATTATCTTCAAAAACTCTAGCAATATTTCATTGAAAACAGCAAGGTAACGTAAAATTTTAAAATATTTTTTGAGACCAAAAAGTGTCGTCAAGTAGGCCTACAGAGCAAAATTTAACGAAATTAAAAATTTGTCATTAAAAAATCAACTGAGATTGGTAAATACTTATCATTGTACATTAAATTCTCTTACTTTTGACCCAAGCAAGGTTGAATTCTGATGTAAAAGATATGGAAATTTGAAATTATAAATTATAAATTTTTAACAGTAATTTGCACAGAGAAACCAATCCCGTATATTTATGGCACATTTCAAAGACCTTTCGAACGCAACTAATAGAATTGGATTTGACAGACAAACGCTGGAAGTTTTATCCAATTTGAAAACGACTTCTAGAACAAATCAAGCTTAATCTACAAAAAACTGCCTCATTTTTTCCATTTAATTCTCAATAAAAAAATCTCGGGGCATTCGACATATTGAAGCCTTAATAAAGCATTAGAATAAAGTATGCTACTTTTGAATCACTAGAAACTTAGATATAACCACAAGAAATCATATAAATTTTCAAAATCTGAAAAAACTTAAACAACAAGTTTTGAGGCAACATATTTTTAAATAAATAGACTCAGTCGCCAGCCAGCGACAAGTTAAGACGTGTTTTGCTCGTGTTGTCATCTCGCCATTTTCGTCATTTTCGTCCCGTCCGCGGGAATCGGAAGCGGAAGAAGTCCAGCGAGGTCACTGGAATCGACATCGAAGGAGAAAAAGTTGAGAAGACCCTGCTCAACAACAACAAGTTCAGCCCGCTAGCGGATAACAAAAACAACAACAATGCCAGCCCAGCAGGAGGAGTGGACGCCCCGGCGGTTCCACCACCCGGCCAGTCGGCAGGTAAACAAAAGCAACCACCTTTGGTGGTGAAGAACACCACGGATTTTTACAAGCTCGTGGCGATAGTGGAAAGTTGTAAATTAGGTTTCAAACCGATTTACAAACTAACCCGATTTGGAACCAAGGTGACCTGCTTCTCTGTCAAAGATTTTGACAAGTTGCAAGAGCTACTCAAGAAGAAGAAAGTGGAATTCTACAACCACGATCGGCGGAGCGAACGAAATCATCGGGTGGTTCTTCGTGGTTTTCCTGATAAACTGAAACCAGACGAGGTCAAGTACCTTCTGAAGAGGGATCTCAAGCTGGACGCGCTGGAGGTGCATATCATCAAGCGGAAGGAATAGTCCACCGTGGACGAAACTCCGTACATTGTGGTCTTCCCCAAGGGATACACCAATCTGAAGAAGCTCTCTGCAATGAAAGTTGTGGCAAGCACTATCATTCGGTGGGAGGCCTACCGGAACAAGCGGCCGAACGTGACCCAGTGCAGGAACTGCTTGCAGCTGGGTCATGGAACCAGGAACTGTCAC